>NW_026858595.1:0-80172 GCF_026571515.1 Ruditapes philippinarum
ATGCGTTTAAAAATGTTTGTCCTTGTTCCTGACTTGGCCGACACATATTTATGTTTTGTACTGCATGTTGAGCATCTCCCTGGCTCATAAAGCTCGCAGTTGTACCATACAAAAAAATTTCACGAGAATTGCCCAAGCATATCAGTTGTATTAGAAGTCAATATCGCACTAGCATCTTGCGTATTTTGTGTCATGTTGTGTCCTACATTTTGTCCTAAATTTCGTGACCCATTTTGTGTTGTCCCTTGTTGTCTAATATTCAAATCGGCTTGTCCGTTTTCTTTACTATGTGACTGCGCTTGTTTTTTATTTCTTTGGGGCATTGTGTACATTTGACTTATCAAAACTATCAAAACTATGATATATTACTATGTATTATGATGAAAATTCGTTTAAAGTAATGTATATAGTAAGCTAATATAAAATATTCACCATACAAGTCTTATGTTTATCATTGTCCATTGTCCCGCCAATGTTTACTTCCTTTTTACATCCTTTTTATATGTTTCACTCTTTATATAACAGTTTGTTGATTGTCAAATATTAGAAAGCAATATTTTTTCTTATCTCCTTTATCTTCAATCACAATAGATACTTTTTAAATCCATATTTTATAACTTTTTTCACAGAACTTAAAATTTTCATGTTTAGCCGCCATTATGTCACGTGATCATTAAAACATGTGGTATTTTGCACATTTACTCACAATACCTATTGGCCCCTTACCGCGTTGATATATAAAACATAAGAAATTTTCCCTTTTCAGTTTGGTTCAAAAGGTAAAACATAAGAGTGTTGGTTTATACATAGAAATGCCATCCATATTTGTACGTAAAATATGTAGATTTTATTTTTCAAAGTTTAGAATAGATGACCCACAAGATTTGTAATGACATTTTGTCATACAGTTATATACCTAAAGTGAGAAGAGCTTAATAATGCAACATATCTTTTCAGATGTTTTAAAAACATTTTAAAACAATAATCATTATCTTAAATATCACATTTGAGCATTAAATGTCTTTAAAATTTTCATGGTTTCTGTAATAAAGTAAAAAAAGAACAAAATTATTCATCATACAAGTATGTCTACGTTATCGTGTAATTCATGCAAAATGTTTATTCATTGTAAGAAATTAAAGAAATAAGCATGCGGTGTTCTTTCCTGTGTGTTTCCAGGGGAACATTAGGCATTACCAATTCTAACAGAATAATTACAACATCATGTCGATCTAAATGTCAAGAAATGATAATCCTAACTGACATTCAACGATATCATTTACAGTATTAAAAATCCCATCTGTACTAAATGAATCAATTTTCAGTTTATAGAATATTAATTGTATTGATGGTATATAACATTTGTGACTGATGCAATTAAATGAGATAGAACGCACTATAAGACTCTCTAAGACTTGATTTCTTTTTATCTTGTTTTCAGTGTTGTCTAAAGGGTAAGTGTGTAGGCATACATACATGTATTTTGTAACGTTACAATATAACTTGTTAAAAAAATAAATTTCAAAACAAAAGTATGACAGCAATATTTGGAAGGCAATGACTATTTAATTATAAAGATGAAATGATGTGCAATATATAAATTGTAATTATTGATACGCTCACAAGCTAAATGATTGTTACAGTAATTAATTGTTAGTTGCGTCCCTTGTTATGGCGGCAGGTCAAAATTTTACACGTGTAAATTTCAAGTAAAATTTAATAATGGGAGTGGATATTAACATTTGGCGTATGAGAATTGGATGTTTTATAACTCGCGCTAAATCTGTGAAGCGTTTTCAAGTGCTAGTTATCACAAAGGGACTGAAAAAGTCATTTTCTGGAATACTTTGTCTGTGCACGTGTGTAGCCATTGTGATTCTATTGAGTGGTGATGTAGAAAGAAACCCTGGACCACCTAAGCCTGATGTGATACGTGGAAAGGGACAACAAAGACATTCAGGGGTTGATGGTTCATTCAGTGGGCATGCTGATGTGCTTACCCCGAGTACCGGGAGTCGTGACGGTGTGGTGACTAGACAGCGGACCATATCCTCGTACACATTTTCACAGGCGGCGTCCCCTAACAATAGACCGGTAAATGATACTAGAAATGCACGAAGTAAGTCTCATACTAGTACTAGTAATACAGACTCTGATATGTTTACTTTCCTTAGAAATATGAAAACTGACATTGATAGGCAAAATGAACGCTTAGTTACTGAAGTCGGAGATATGAATTCAAAAATTGACTCATTATTCTCGTCAATTAACGAGTTAAAGCAGGATAATGAAAGGCTAAAGCATGACAATGATTTGCTACGAGCAGAAATATCTCAAGTAAAAAATAAACTAGATGTCCTAGAAAACCAATCACGAAGGAACAATTTACGCTTTAATGGAATTCTTGGAAATATAAATGAAGCATGGGCAACATCTGAGGAGAAATTTCGATCTTTTCTGAAAGAAACGTTAAATTTACATGAATTAGTCGACACAGTAGAAATCGATCATGCGCATCGGATTAAATCACACAACCCAACTTAAGTGTACTATACTTTTACGATTCAATAAATACAAGGATTGTGAACAAATATTACAACGTTCAAATGATTTGCTTCAAGAAAATACATCTTATTCAGTTCAACGGGACTTTAGTGATAAGATCCGAATGCATAGAAAATATCTGGGTGAAAGGATGTTGACAGAACGACGAAATGGTAACTATGCTGTAATTCGGTATGACAAACTGATAGTGAATGATTCTGTGTACAAATACGATGACACTACACAGTCAATTGTGTCAATTGGTGCTCGCCGAAGGAATACACGCCCACGTGTTTTACCACGTGGCCAGGCAAGCGATGTTTTACACGTAACGCAGCAATTGGATGTACGAAACCACGTGAGTGCTGACGTAGATCCCGATCAATCGCGCTGTGTAAACCGACCAATAGGAAACGATACGGGTTTGTCCGATGAAGCTTCCGACTCATCTAATATAGAATAGGGATACGGTCAAGGCCAAATAAACAATGATTACTCATGTATAAACATTGTAAGTTGGAATATTGCGGGATTAAGTAAACATGTTGACAATGCTGAACTTAAACATTTTTTCTCTTCTTTTGATATTATTCATTTGTGTGAATCATGGGGAAAGTGTGTTGGTGAATTTAGCTCCTTTTTAGAATCTTATATCTGTTATGAACATGTTAGAGCACAACGTTCTAATAGCATACGTAATAACGGTGGTATTGCCGTTTTTATAAAAAGCAGTTTATATAAACTGAATATTATTACACGTATAAAGAACACTTTTGAGGATTGTGTTGTATTATATTGTAATTTTTCGAAAGTTTTCAAGTGTAAAAATGTTATTATGTACTTTGTTTATGTATCACCTGAAGGGTCGTCTATTTACGATTCCAGGGAGGAAAGAAATGGCATTTTTTATTTACAATCAAATTTAGAAGAAATATCTTTAGAATTTCCTAATGATTTAATATTTCTAGCAGGGGATCTAACGATTATTTAGACTGTATTCCACATGATAACTTAGATTTGTTTTTGGGGAAGTTGAGTATGAAGGTAGTTATTTTGAACTGCTTCGAAATAATAGATATGTTCGACGGGAAAATAATTTTTGGAAGTTACTAGTACAAATGTGCTGTGTTTTATATGTACATTTCTTAAATGGAAGAACTAATGGGGATTAAGAGGAAAATTTGACGTGCGTTTCAAACAACGGAGCGTCCGTTGTCGACTATATGATAGCCTCGTCAGAGTTGTTTGAAAATATATGTAACTTCAGTGTACTTGATCGAACTGAATCGGACCATTTTCCATTGCATTGTTGTTTAAAATTTTATGGTTTAAATGAAAGAAATCGTAATACAAATGTTGTAAATAATACATTATCGGAACTTAAAATGTACAAATGGCGGGATCATCATGGTGACCATTTTCGTGAGCAAATAAATGCTCTACTTTCAGAGAATGACCAACTAATTACAAGTCTTGTAAATGTTGATATTGACCGAGCTATTGAAACTATTCAGTCTTTATATTATAATGCTGGACGTTATATGTTGGCTTCTAATTCATCAAACACGTTGCAACCGCCTTGGTGGGATGAACGTTGTGAAATACTTAAAAGACAGAAATACTCATTCTTAAGACGGTTTCGAACATCAAACCTTGCATCTGATTTAAGAATTTATAAAGATAAAAGGAATGAATTTAAAAATTATTGTAAGAATAATTTTTATCAGTACCAGTCTCAAAATCGACAAAAGCTCATTAATAATAGAAACGATCCATGTTTTATGTGGAAACAACTTAAACAAGCAAAACAAAAACAATTTATAGATTCAAGTATCGGAGCTGATGATTGGTATACATATTTTCGTGGTTTATTGTTTGATAATGATATATCACCTTTAGAATATAATAATGACGACGTCATCGTTGATAATATACATGATATATCAAACTTAAACGAACCATTTATATTAACGGAGGTCGAGTTAGCTATTCGGAAGTTAGCAAACGGAAAAAGCTGCGGCTTGGATGGAATACCATCTGAATTTTATAAGAATAGTTTAAACAGTATTGCACCTTATTTAGTATTAATTTTTAATCGAATATTTGAAACAGGTGAATTCCCTCAATCTTGGGGTCTTAGCATAATATGTCCTATACATAAGGCTGGATCAACCTGTGACCCGAGTAATTATCGAGGAATTTCTCTTATTAATACACTATATAAAATATTTTCAAGCATCGTTAATAAGCGTTTGTATGAATTTGCTGAAAATAACAATAAGTTTGACGAATCTCAGGCAGGTTTTCGAACTGGGTATTCGGCAATTGATAATGTTTTCTGTCTTCAAGCTATGGTGCAAAAATATCTTTCCAAAAAAGGGGGTAGATTTTATTGCCTGTACGTTGATTTCCGTAAGGCCTTTGATAAGATTAACCATAAGATACTTTTTCAAGCTTTACAAAGAAAAGGAATAAACGGAAGATTTTTGTTTTTATTAAAGAAAATGTATAATTCGCTCTATTCATGTGTAAATGTTCGAAATAATTTCTGTTGTGATTTAGATACACAAAATAGTTCCAGAAATAGGCCTATGATAACTGAATTTTTCAAATGTAACATAGGAACCCGACAGGGGGACAAATCCAGTTCCACAATTTTTGCTCTCTTTATTGATGAATTAGCACATATGCTTCGTGATAAATGTAACTCTGGGATTTTTATTACACAAGAAATTCACGATATTATTTGCCTCATGTTTGCTGATGATGTTGCAAGTTGCGCTGAAACGGCAGTTAGATTACAACAACAATTAAATGTTGTCGATGAATTTTGTAAAAATACTGGGATGGAAGTAAATTTAAATAAAACTGAAATTATGGTATTTAGAAATGGGGGACCGCTCAGACAATATGAAAATTGGCATTTTCGGAGTAGTACTCTTAAAGTTACTTCCGTTTACAAATATATGGGACTTTTATTTACACCAGGTTTATCATGGAGTGCAGCACAAGATAAATTAAGTGCACAAGCACAACGTGCAATACTTTCTATTTATAGTTATAAAAAACCATATGGTTATTTTCCAACAAACGAACTTTTCATTCTATTTGATAGTATGGTTAAACCTATTTTATGCTATGGGTCACAGATATGGGGATACGAAATTGTTGATTCTATCGAGGCAGTTCAAAATAAATTTTGTAAAAAGCATTTAAGTGTAAAAAGGACAACAAATACATGTATAGTTTTAGGAGAATGTGGACGTTTGCCATTGTGTATAACTTATTTTGTTAATTGTATAAAATACTGGTGTAAATTGTTGACTATGCCAGATCATAGATATCCCAGACAATGTTATAAAATGTTGAAGTCCCTAGATGAGAGCGGTCGAAATTGTTGGGCATCAAAAGTAAAATCACTACTTTATACTTATGGTTTTGGATATGTATGGCTTGCACAAGATATTGGAAATATAGACATATTTATTTTAACTTTTCGTCAACGGCTGAAAGATTGTTTTGAACAAAAATGGCATAATGATATAAATATTGCGTCCCGTTGTTACCATTATAAATTTTTTAAGAGTCAATTAAATCCTGAACGTTATCTTTACTGTGATATTCCAAGAAAATATATGGTTGCTCTTGCAAGGTTTCGATGTTCCTGTCACAAATTAACGATTGAAATGGGAAGACAAAATAATATACCACTTCATGAAAGAATATGTTTATTTTGTTTGAACCAAAATAATGTAACTGCTATTGATTGTGAATTTCATGCCTTTTTTCAATGTTCTAAGTATAATGACGTCCGAAATAATTATCTCTATAATTGGTATTCAAATGGTACTACAATTAACGATTTTTATTCGCTGATGAGTACACAAAATGAAGAAAATATTTATAAACTATCTCTGTTTGTATATCACTTGTTGAAAAGTACCAGCTCTTGACTTATTTTATTCTAATTTTATATGTTATGCAACTACATTCAATACATGTATACACTATAATATTTATACTGTTGTGTATTTTGGGCCGGAGGCCTTTATTTACTTAAATAAAATTGAGTTGAGTTGAGTTGAGTTGAGTACTTATCTGATTCTCTTTTTAGTTAAAACACATAAAGCCTCCCAGAAATGAATAGATGTTTTTCTTAAGAAAGAACCAAAAAAAAAAAAAAAAAAAAAAAAAGAGAACAAACATATTATATTGTAATAATTAATTTTGAACATTGTAGATGTTCATCACATAAAATGTAGCACTGAATGTAAAATGCATTACCACTTAGATTGAAAATGTGAACAAAGTGGTATTTTTATTACAAAAATAAAACAAACAAAAAACAGTAAGTCAACGTAAATTAAAAGCTTTTAAGAAAAAAAAGAAGAAATTGAGGGACTTAAGGCTTTATGTGTTAACTAAAAAAAATCAGATAAGAACATTTAAGTACTGTATTCGGCCTATAAAGAATTTAAGTATCATAACGTTTATTTTTTCTGAAACATTAGTTACTTTTGTGAAAAAAATAAAGACCATTCTGAACATTTTAATTCTATTATAAGATTTATTAAGCTATTATGGCTTTTTTAATATTTTGATACCATATACATAGCCCTTTGCGATTGTTAAACTTCATTTCATTTATTAATTATGAATATAAACAATCTGAGTCCCATGGATTAATTAGAGGCCAAGTAACAAATTCATCCTACGCCTAAACGACTTTACGTCTTAAAAAAAAATTAGTTTTGAGAATGCTTTCTAATGATTTTTGATGAACACTTACCTACATATGTGAAGGTAATTATATTCAGTACTCACTAACACGCAGTCTTACTTTCAAAATAAAACTACAATAATAAAAATCTTGTTATGTAAAATTTTTAAGACCAGTGTTGGCTTGCAAAATATACCATTTAATTAAGTTCAGCATTTGTATTTAATTCGCCATATATTTATATGTGTCTAAAGTAGTCTGGAGCATTGCTCCATCTATCGATTCTATTTAAGATAACAATTTCCATAAAATTGATAATACTATCTTCCTCGCTTTTCACGAGGCTGAATGTTGTAAGCTCATTAGTCACCGAGATTATACTTATACGATGTATGATATGTAAACTTGTTTTCTAAGGATCATTCACACTACATTACATTCAGTGCATATCTGTCTGTCATTTGTAATATTTTATCTGTACTAAGTTGCTCCTGGTAAATGAGTTCGTTTCATTTAATGAAATTCTTATAATTACTTGTAATTTATGCTTCCCATGGATCACAATTTGTCCAGATCAATATGTTTAACAACATTTTGTTTTTTGGGATTTCTACACCACATTGCTTGCATGACCAGGCTTTCGAATACGCCGATATTTAATGAAAGCCAAGTGTAACTTGTCTATTTATATCTGTTTTCAATTTTAATATCTATTTTTGCAAATGCTATGGAATTCAAGAGAAATGAGATAAATACAGAAATTATTTTCGTTCTTTAGCTTACTTTGGCATGATAGAAAACTTTAAGAAAATAAATCCGTCCAAATGATGTTATTCTAAAGCGCAAAAAAATTAGAGCATGCTTTATATACAGATTTATAGTGACATAATGATGTACATAACACTAAATGAATAATGTTTATTTCATAATCAGCTCCTCCATAATCCCGGTTCCAAATCTAACATTGATGCTTTTTTGTCCAGAGTGAAAATGTTAGCTTAAAACAAAGCATATAGAATCAGATGATCTGAAGTTCCAATACATTTTGTACCTCAATTGTTATGTTAAAAGCACATTATTCCTCAGAAACAAAAAAATGTATATTTCTTTAAAAATGTCAAAAATGTTGTTTTTAATGTTTAATATAATGTTAGATGTAAACAGAAGAAAATACGCTAAAGGGGAAATTATTTCCCTCTTAAAAATATTGATTTCCACATAAAAATCTTTATCACTTTAACCTGTATTAATCGCCAAGAAGCAGCAGAACAAAAGATTGTAAGACAAAGAGTAGCTTCCTGGAAACTACAACAAGGCCTCAAAAACAAAAGAGCTTTTAAAAATAAAAATAAAAGCATACCTTTGGGCATGATTGACCTAATATTTTCGTATTTAAAATCATTACTAGTTTTCACTGTGTGTCGGTTAAAAACATTTAAAGAGTTTTATTTATTTAACATAACGAGGATAAGTTTATTAAATTATGTTTCAATTCAATCTGATATAGACCTTTAAATGCATGGAATCAAACAGAAGCATTTAGTTGATTTTGATCCTTGGAATCTGATAAACTTCGAGTAAACGTTAGATGTTCAATCAGTTTGCAACTGTCCTGCAGTGTAAAGAATGATTTATACCGATTCGGAACGAGAGAACTTAATCATTACCAGATACAATAAGATATTGAATATAAAAATGAATAACTGGTTAGATTTCCAGACAAATTCCTCCGATTGAATATGATTGTAAGAATTCAAACAAAAATAGACTGAAAGCTTATAGAATAGCGTTTTTGTAATATGCGTGTATCAAGTAAAACGTAGTGATTATTATCTAATGCAATTGCAAAGCATTGAGTGTAAGCCAGAAACTTTATGTTTCTCTAAACGTATAAAAGAATAGTCTAGTTAGATGAACGTACGTGCAAAGATTTTTTGTAAATGTTAAGTGCGGTTACCAATTAAAAAATCTTCAACCGACACTGAATTCATTGTCACTGACAACCTAACTGCAAACAGGCACGCTTTGTTTCATCAAGTTAAGCTAACAATAACATTCTCGTTTTCTAAGTCTAAAATAAATTTACTTCCCATGTAAACCCGCAAAAATGATTTTTGCATGAAAGCCGTTTTCCACTTTCTCCAGAAAAACGTTTAGAATTTGTTTTTCTTTTGGTTAAAATTAAAACCACTTTTTCTTGTGTTATTAGATTAATAGTTCACTGAAAACAAGTCTCAATGATATCCTGAAAAAAGAAAAAAAAGATTAAAACAGATAGATTTGCAATAAAGAAACAGTTAGATGAAAACAGTTCAATTCTGCTTTAAAAATTGTCAGATGATTCTCATTAACCGATTTATTAGAAATAAACTTACAAAACAAGTTAATTATATTCATAAAATTAATTTTTAAATAAACAGAAACATGTTTATTGCTACTCTTGTGAGCATTCTTGAAATTGAAAATGTCTGAAGTTATTGCAGTTTTGTAAAATCGTAATGACAAAATGTCACAACAAAAGCATCAAAGAAGTGCCTTATTAAATATTTCATATGTTAAAACGTATGAAGTTTACAACAAACCTGTCAGATATTTCTGATGTATGTGCAATAAATGTAATCAACATAATATTTATTGTCTACTAAGGTAGTATTTTGCGATATATTTGTATCATTGTAAAAGTGGTATAACTTCAATAATATTAATATCGTTTGTACCAATGTGAGTAATGTAACTGCAACACCTCTTACTCAGAAACTATCAGTCATTGAAAGAACCACAATTTGCAAATATGTATTCGGAAACTATTTAGATATTCATTACAAATAAACTGTTAGATATATTACACGATATTCAGACATTACGCCTTTCTGTCTAATCCATCCATCACATAATGTTTCCGTTCTGGATTGTATATCTGCTAATCGATGCAAATGAAGTTGTCTACATTTACATTTGTGTGTACATGTATAACAAATTATGAATTAAATTGAATATTAAGGATATATCTAACTATATAACTATATTAGAACCTCTAGGAGAAAGATGTTTTCGCATGTAATTCTGACTCCGGACGGAAACGCTTTTTTGCAATTAAAATGTAGAACCTTATATTATGTAAATAAAGTTTTAAAGATAGAAAATCAGTTACCTTTATTGTAAAGAGGGAAACATTTTCACAAATGCACAATATTTGTATGTGTGCTAAGTTTGCTACACAACACTTAATAAACTATGATATTTCAAGTTTGTTTTGTAATGACTTTGACTGAAATGGTTATATAATAACAACAGAAGCAATTCATAAATTATAAAGATTTATAAATGAACACAATGGCCATTGGTCGTAAGTATAATGACAGATAAAATACAAAGATGATTCTCAGGGCCGGGTACAAATGAGATAGGTACTTAAGACAAAATCCTAGGATGCTCATTTTTAAGTTATTAATAAATATTTTTATTACGAGTCAACCAACAAACAACTGTGATATCGTACGTATAATCCTACGATTGAAACGCTTACAACATAAGTTTAAAGTATCATTTAAGATCAAATGATACACATAGATAAATAAGGAATGACACTATACAGAATATATCAATATACTATAATTAGGTACGATAATTAATATGTTTTGCAAATTCTCTACTTTCATAATTACTATCTAACATATGTTAGTAAATTCAGAAATTGAAACAAACAAATAATTACCAGAAATGGCAAGAAATTGAAACGATATCAAACGGGATAAAAAAATGTGGGATATCAATTAAAAATGTAAATGCCAAATGTGTAAACATATTTTATAATTGGGGTTAAATTTTTAAAACTTCTCAGGCTTTAGACCTCAATTTACATTGAATTAGTTGTTATCAATGACCGACTTTCCTATTCCGGGATCTTAAATGCAGATGAATTCTTAGTTCCTTTCCTGTACAATTGAAATGCAAACCTGTTCTTGCAGGTTTTCATTCCAGAAAAAAAGATCATTCGAAGACTGACTTATTTAAAGCATATATTAATTCCAAGTCAAATATATGTATAGCCTTTAAAGTCCAACGAAAATGTCATTCTGTGTATCTTCATGTTTGATTGAGCAATTACAAAATAAAGATTTAGAATTGAGTATTAAAAAATTCAGCTGCATAAATGTTCTCTGTAAATTGCTTTAAGTCATTAGATTATGACGTTATTTTGTATCATAAAAAATCATCCTCCCGGTTAATATGGGCAAATTACAGCGTTAGAGCACCGGTCTGAGAAATAAATGTTGGGGAAATCTTTAATATTTGGAAGTTTATTTCCAATGACTTCAATTCCATTTTTAATCTTATGTTTAATATGGTAATTAAATGTAAGGCAAATGCCAAATCTTTGATTTATTCATTTCAGGATGATGTTCTAAATTAATCCGGAATCTTGGTAAACTGAAAGAGGAATAAAAATGGTTTTTAAAAGTAATTTTTATATATTGAAGTTTCAAAATTCATTATTGTATCATATATTACGCAAGCTTTATTACATCTTTTTAATGCAAGTAATACAAGTTATATATTGTGGGATATAAACAGTGCAAGTGTATAATACGTCGACAAATTACAAACTTACATAAGATTATATTTGATATATGAATCTAAGTTTCAAAATGTCGGTGTGCAAACAGGAATCCACTCAAACATATTTTCCAATGGACTGCGTTTATTTAAGAACTAGGTCTTTGTTTCAATATACGGTAAGGCTATGAAAAATGATAGTATATCGATTAAAATAATTTCCAATATGGTACTTTTGAATTGAACACTATAATAATAATCATAAATGTCTAATTAGACCTTGTGCAACATGTCTTGTCATCAATGGGTGAACCATGTCGGTGATATCAACATATTTGTCAGCGATACTTAATTGCAATTTTCATTCATTTTGCGATGCCATATTTCAATATAGGTATGAATCTCAATTTCTGCCTCGACCTCTGATATCAGGACTGATTAAACTGACATTATTATCACGTGCATTAAATTTTAATTACATTTCTCTTGTATTCAAGAAATACAATTTTTATTGTAAAGACATAAGGAATAAACATTTCAATCAACATTTAATAACTTTCTGATAATATACTGTATATTTATTTGTTTGAAAATTAGGTTACATAAGTCGGGGAATGAATATATGACGTATTTTCATGGATTGCTGAGGCTTGTTTATCTTCTAATCATAAAAAATTGTTAAGTTAACAATCATTATTTAAATATTTATACTATTATAAGAGTTGAATAAATATATATATATAATAGAAAGCACTAAACTAAAATTAAATGTATAAAGCATGTAGTCATTTGGTCCTGATAAGGAATATACATTAAAACTTATTCTCAGGTTTCCATGCCAGCAATATCCCAGTTTTGATTCAGGTAATTAAACATAATGTGAATGTGTAGATAAGAAAATGGGGAAATTGCATCTTCGAAATTTTAAATTCTTCTTGATATTCCCATGTGTATGTTTGAAATAAAGATGTACCAGGAAATAATTGGCAGTTTTTGTTAAAATGTAATCACAATATGTCACGGAGTTACCATTCAAACAAATGTTTTAAATTGCAATGCTTTATGCCTTTAATTTCGCTCTATGAAATTACTTCCGCCAGAAAATTGGAAAACTATTAATTCAAGATCCATTTGACAATTGCTTTGGTAGATTGATACGAAAATGTCAATAGCCATAAAACTATGTCAAATAACAAAAAACAGAACGTTTTGTAGTTCTTTTCAAATTTCTCAAATTTTCATTTTTTCAAAATATTTATCAATTGTACAAAATGAAAGTAAATTAAAGGACAAAATGGTTTAAAGCATGTAGGAAAACACGAAAAAAAATAAAGGGTTTATAACCAATTGCCTGATTAGTATTTCTAGTTCGATAATTGGGTTAAAAAATTAATTGAAAGTAAACATTTTTCTGTCTTAATTAATTTACCAATTGCCCTGAATTGAATTAGATTATCATATTATAATAAGAGTAAACATTTCGTTTACGTTTGCGTTTAAGAAAATAAATTTATTTTCTGTATTTTATTTAGCATCATTATTTCGACCATATAGCTGGAATGAACATTACTACAGCTATACTTCTTTCGTAATTAAATCCAACTTCTCTAACACAGAGACCTTAATTATCCTAGTTCATTTCCCATTAGCTGTTTCCGTGGATCTACATTTATATTTTTTTGTGATTTATCACAGGCGGAAATGACTGTTTTTAAAACAATGTCAGATTGTTTTTTAAAAATAGGTTTTCTTTGCAATTTTATTGATTACTCAGTAATAACACATGTCATTTCATTATATTATTCTACAGAACATGTCTGATACTAAGTTGTTGCATTTTTGAGTTGACATACAGGGTAAACCGATTTGATGTCTCCTTCCGCCGAAGAAAATGGTTTGAAATGTTTATACAAAATAATTGTCTTGCCTTCTGTTTGTTCAGATTTGGTTGAGTTTTTCTAATATTACCTAAAGCAGCCTTTCTTGTCATTATTTCTGTTTTTTTGTCTACATGTATAATTACCCAGCCATATATTTTTCTTTGCTACTTTATCTCTCTCAAATTATCAAATTGTGGTTAAAAATAATATTTTATCACTCTTGTACTTTAATTTTTTTATAGACGACTCTACAAAACTCTATCGCCATGTACAGTTCTCTTCTATTCTATTTAAAGCGATCTATGTTAAAAACAACAAAAGAAATATAGAAGAAGAAAAAAACAAAACACGTCGCATCGGTTACACGTTACTCGCATAACCTGGTTTTTCTTTGAGAGAATTAAGCAAATATTTGAGAGATAAATTACTTTCTCAAACACTCCGTTAACGATCGTTTACTATTTGAATGAAAGACGATAGTCTGAGAAAAGGCAGATGAATAAATATGATTGGTGTTCAATCTTGTTTATGTGATTTATTTTATGAACGCTTTTTGTTTGTTTCTTACAAATAAAGCAAGAAACGACATTATAGTTCATTTGACATTAAAGCAATACTATTAGGAAGTGTCCAGCAAAATGTCTTGCTGAATGTGTTTGAAACCTTGTTTGTAGTATGATGACATATTTTATATATAAAACTTCTTCTTTGCATAACATTCGTTGCAGATTCAACGAGATAATTAGAAAGCAATTAATCATAAAAAAATAAATATCGGTATTTGCGTTATATAAACATAGCCTTACTGAGACGAGCGTAACGTCAGCGTTTCACTTTATTCGCGTCAAAGAAAAATTTGAAACTGCTGTTAACAGTTTGTCATAAATAAGAATATTATATTTATGCATGTTCTTTATAAAAGATATTGAGCAAGTTAAGAACAAGATGCTCAACAGAGGTTTGCATAATAATATAAGCTTAACTCTCTATTTCCTCCGACAAAACTAAGACATAATTGAAATATATTTATTTAACATTAAATGGTGGTCAAGGATTAGCAATTCTACATCTGCCGTTAGTGAAGTGCCCTTACTAATTAATAAATCCTGTTGGTGGGTCACGTTTTTATTTTGCTTTGCAAACTATCAAAAATGTAAGGACTGTTCCAAATTATAAAAATCAGGGCAAGTTCATTACAACCCCCCCCCCCCCCAAAAAAAAAACAAAAAAAAAAAAAAAAAACAAAACAAAACCAGCAGGTTATGGGCTTGATAAACATTATAATTGTGTATGCAATGTGTGAATTCTAGTCTAAGGGTAAGGTCAAATTTAATTTCTTATTGAAAACAGAAAAGAAATGTTCAGTTGATCCATCAGCTATTTTCCTTCAATAGATTAAGATGCAGTTTTAGAATCAAACGCTTTGATATATGTATAAAAGACAAATTTGGGTTATGGCAACACAATTGTAGCATATGTAACACTTTCACTAATAAGCAATTTAATACTTTGTCCAGCACCCAATGGAGCAAGTTTGATGTCCAGATGAAAATCATTGTATAAAGTATGAAAAACAAGATTATCAAGTCTGCAATAATTGTCACATGTGTAGGTCATTTATTACTTGATATATAATAGTGACTAAGAATAGCAAATTATGTAACTTTTGTAAGTAATTTCAGAACAATTGCAGTTAGAAATACTGTCTCACTGACTCATCTTGCCTGTTTACAATGTCAAACTTTAGACAACCTGTATGTTACTGCGAAAAAATGCGTTAATCTTTTGAAATAACAAAGAATGTTTGATATTGATATGTCAGATGCTGTATATATTTTCATTAATTTCTTTTCGGAAGATTGATTTATTATTTTTTAAAAAAATGGACATATAGATATCCAAATTCCTCGGAATACGCTACATATACAGAACACATATTCGTTTTATTTATATTGTATTAATCATTAGGTGAAATGCAACAAAGGTAATAGAAACTTGTATGATACTTTGTTGTTGTTATTATTTTAAAGGAATACTATTTAGTCAAATTGATTCAAATCTTTTCATACCAAAGTTTAGTTTTTGTATATTAAGAGTTGTGAAAATGTATGTAATATTTAAATAAGTGAAACAACCAACTCAAGTTTAAAGTGTTTTATGTTAGACACTTTCTCGCAGATTAAGAAAAATCTTGAACAGTTCCTAATCTCAGTGGTTCAATATAAAAATATATATCTAGCTTTAATTCTGATTTTTTCACGAAATAGATGAATATTTACAATTTTGCTCTAATATAAACATTTCAACTGTTTAGAGTTAACATATTTATATAAAAAGTCTAAGAACAAACATATTGCAATCCCCGAATGTAAACACAAAATATACAAATGTAAACAAAAAAGATGTGTCATTGTTTGTAATTGTTTTCTCTGACAAAATAGTTTTAACTTAAAGGGAAGCATTTCATCTAGTTAGCAAAATTCCTTCAACAATATGTGAAAAATGGTTTCGTCTTTAATCAATCACAATTACCACAAATCAAGTCCAAAGGAAACAAGGACGGAAATGAAGCGGAATAATAAAGGTTCCATGCGAGACATGAGACGCCTAGTTAAGCTTAATTGGATAAGTTACCTTAACATGTTAGCTGGCGGCATATAGAAGACTGAAGCAAATGTGCATGCATTTAAATCGATCCCACTGTTCAATACTTTATATTCCAAGTTTTGAAGAATATAGATTTGGAAGGTCCTTTGTTTTGGATCGGATGAAAATTAATACATCCGAATTGATTTCAGTGTGGTGAAATATAGAAAACGGAAGTTTGGAAATACGGGAAAAAATAAACATTGGTCATAAGCAATTGTTAAGTAAATGCAATTTCCAGGATACTTTATTTGCATGTTTTTCTATG
The DNA here is from genome assembly GCF_026571515.1 of Ruditapes philippinarum. Classification (NCBI taxonomy): domain Eukaryota; kingdom Metazoa; phylum Mollusca; class Bivalvia; order Venerida; family Veneridae; genus Ruditapes; species Ruditapes philippinarum. Next base: position 16,616 of record NW_026858595.1, read on the forward strand.
TTATTTGACGGGTAAACGGAGTTATATCAATGAATGTTTAATAAGAACGATTGATTACGTGATAACAAACTGGTTAGAAAAAACTAAAAAGAAACAACAATAACAAAAAAGAAAACAAAAAACAAAACAAAAAAAAAACAACAAAAAAACAAACAAATAAAAACAACAAAAAAAAAAAAAAACAACAAGCAAACAAGAATCCCATAAAAGTACAAGATTATAAATTATGAAAATCACTTAGTGTAAAACCTTTAATTTGCAGTTTTTTTAGTGACTTTATGAATTAAAGCGTGATAATTACTTTCTATTCATATTTAAACTCGGTTTATATCCAACATCTTACTATAATAATATAATATGAATGCAAAAATATCAACAGCGGCGACGATACCCAGTAAAAACAAACAAATAAAGAACATTCTGGAGACTCACACTAGGGCACCGAATTCAAAATGGTCAAGCAATTGCATTTATTTTTAAGGAGTTTGTAGCAAATACTTACAATATGAAATATGTTAGAGCATTCTTATCAATATAAACTTAAAATAAATCAAATTAAAAAAGTTAACCGATAACCAGCAATAATAAGGCAACGTTTTATACCCCAGTTTTTTTAGTTTTAAGATAAATTATATTACATTTATAATACATTGCCTGGTTTTATATTGTTTTATTGTTGATATTATTTACCTTAGTCGTTTCTCATTACCATTGGAGCATTCATTCAGTACATGGATTGTTTTTGTTATATCTGAGTACATGTACCAAGTGATAAAATGCGTCATCACTTTGTTTCAACAAATTCCAATCACCGTTAATGAAGACCTACAGAAAAAGCAACAGAATTAAATTGTTTTACTAGGTTTCATACAAGATTTAAGCTCCTTAAGAAAACCTATTTATATACTTTACACAGGAAATTAAAAGTCAAATATTTCCACTTTCCAATCTGTGCTAACTTAGTTACTATAGCTATTGTTTGCGAAAGTTTACCTATCACTACGAATACGTTGTTTTGTTATTTCAACTAAATACCAATGAGTACGTGTTATTTTACCCGATCACATGACTAATTGGCTGCCTATAGGGAGCATACATGTTTTACAAACATATCTTGTTAGTATAAGCTCATATAAGTCATTTGTCGTAGTAAATACACTATTCTTATAAACCAACCCAAAGAGAATAAATTATGTTGACTAATTTAATTGTAACTCGTTTGAAAATAACGTTTAACAGTTATCATGATTTCATGTATTGTATTTGAAAGATATAACGCGTTTAAAATAATGTCGGATCAATAAGATAGTATATTCAAAGAACAATACAGTATTTATTAAAATTGCAGACTCGGTTTAACGGAGTCTGTACATGATGGACGATGAAACAGTGCAACATCCCACACGTTCCCCCTAGCACCAGCTTGAGCGGTACTTAATATTCAATACTGAAAAGTGCTGGAATCAATGATCCCGAAGGATCTGAAAAATATAACAACACTGTCGTAAAGTACGCGGAAACATTTTACAGTTGCCACACGGCACTTAACACCTGCTGTTGTGATGTATAAATATCTGGAAATAATTGATATCCCAGAAGCTTTAACATAACATGAAAATTGCAGACTGCAAATTTAAAAGGTATCTATCTTCTTCTTTGACTTGAATTCTTCCTTGATGAAAGGTTACTGAGTCAAAAGTTACTGAATCAATGTTACTCCCTTACAATATAAATGACACCAATTTAATGCAATGTACGTGGATATGTTACCGCAGACACTTAAGGCTGTAACTAAATAAATTTTTAAAGTAAGTCTTGATTGTCATTAACAGACACTACTTAAATTAACTGACACATTCTCAGACTAATCCGATATCAAAAAGTAGAAAAAAGGCAATTTGTTAATTGAAGCGCATAAACACATTGACTTTAAAAGCATTGATTACGTCAATAAAATATGTTATCAAATTATTAAAGTTTCAGAATACAGTTTTTTTTTAGATAATAATTTTTCATAAAACTTATGAAGGAAAAGTGTCTGGTATCGAGTTTAGCATGGCCGTGCGCAAGGATGACATGCAAATTCATGAAGCATTCCATATCTTAGAAAACAATAAAATGACAAGAATTTTATAAGACTTAGTCTTTCGTTCTAATTCTTTTCTTGAATAAAAAAAGTTTGAATTGTATTTCATATGTATATTATGTATATTGTTATATTCGGGAAATAAGTATGTTTAAACTAAAGTCCTGAAATCTGTCTTGATTTCAACTTCAAACATATTGGAAGTATTGATAATGAGAGAAAACTTGACTATTTCGTTCCAATTTTATTATATGTACTGTAGAAGCAAATTCGACTTCAAGATTTTAGAAATTACTTTAAAGATCAACATATTGTTGCATAAACGACGCATATTCTTTATCAACGACAAACAAAAGACGTCACACTTACAAGTGAAAGCAAATGGGCGCATGATTTTGATTATCAGATTGTTTTTCATCAATTTTAAATGATACTGAAATTGATTAATATATCCTCTTCAACAATCTCTCCACATTTAAACTTTACTGCGTCCAATATTTTATGCAATATCTATGTAACGGTCGTCTTATGTCATGTATGAGACACAAATCTTTAAAATTTAGTTATAATATCCGGGACTGTTTCGACTAACACTTCCTAAGACTTATTATGATTTATTGTAACTACATCCGACCAGACATTTTATTGTATATTTTCTCACTAGGTTGTCTAGTAATTTACTCGATAAAAAGTAGTTTTCTTTTCCTTTCAAAAAGAGATTGGTGGAACTAGAGGAGAGAAGGTTATATTAACCCTATAAGATAAGCCCTTATTCCGATACATCTATATTGCTGAAATCTAATTTACCTTTACATTTACATAATTTGTAGTACAATTGATTTTTTTAAAACAGATTGTTTTAAGGCTGAAATTTATTTGATAACATTTACTCGGTACAAATAAATGGCGGTTCATTCGTCACTAGGAAAGAATAAACAAAAAAGATATGATTATCAAAATATGAAAAACAGGATCATAAATGAACGCAACCCCCCCCCCCCCCCACACACACACACACGGCCCAGCAACACATAACCACTGGCTAGGAGTCTAGGAGAACACCAAACAAGACGCAGAAACTAGACTGTTGTATGTTTATTTTAAACTTTTCTGAAATCTGCTAACAAATTTCATTGTGTTTTATTTTAAGTTCAGTTAAGCTTCATTTGTGTACGTCCGTACGAACGTATGTATGTATTTAGGTCCTTTTAATTTAAGACTGTTTAAAAGCAAACATTCATTTATACAATAATCATTATTTTCCGAAATATAAGGTTAGTTGTTTTATTTAAAAGGCTACACAACTCTCATTCATTGTATTTTTCTAAACAAGATTCGTACAATCATTGCGTATCTGCATTCTAAGTGCAAATGTCAAAAACTGCGGATCATTTCAATTTAAACATATTGTAGTATAGTTAGAAGTTAAAAGATGGAACTAATTTATATTAGCTATACTTATTTTTCATGATTTTGATTCCAAAAAAATTATGATTAGATGCAAATGTTTTTATCAGCATATAATGTACCATTGTTATATATTTCAATAAAAAAGGTTAACAATATATTTAAAATACAGTGCATTCTGTCTTAAAAGATCACCCATGTTGGAATATAAACATATGGAAACACTGGGAAATGACATAACTGCCGAAAAGTTTTTGCATTCAACCAGTGAAAATTCCGCCTAACTTTTCTGTCAGCCAATGGAAAATATATCTGCGCAAATGCTTGTCATTGTTAAAATTATGTTTCGGAATTGTATGAGCTGCTCTTGAGATGAAAATCATTTACCATAGGGTATATCTTGCATCAGTTACTAATGAGCTGCTCTTGAGATGAAAATCATTTGCCTTTTGGTATATCTTGCATCAGTACCTAATAACTGTTTCCTCTAGCAACCATGCTGCCAACTCATTTTAAAATACCCTACTACTTAAAACATTATCATTTTTCGTATAACATTTCGTTACATCTCATACAAACAAAACTTAACGGGTCTTAATATAAAACCTCATTTCAAAGGCATTCTCTGCTCTTGTTTATGCAATTTGCATCATTAAGAACAAGTATAAAATCTGAGTGTGGTGGGTGTGGTACTTATGTTATGGTATTACGTAAGTTATTGTCATCTTAGTTGTATTGATTTCATCGTTACTTTTGCACTATTGAGCAATACGTTAATTACATACTTGTGTGTATGTAACTGTGAGTTTATTTTTTGTTTATTCAGATAACTGTTTTTCATCACACTGTTAATATTTTGTTTATAAGGCATTAACTCGTGTATCAATATACATCAAACACTCAGTGAAAAGTACATTATATTGGAACTGCTTAATTGTGTTTGTTTTACATAATTCCATTACTAATATTTCATGCATTTCATAACGTAACAATTAAAAAGTTTCCCTTCCCAGTAGGAAAGAGTTTCTATTAGTTACAAGGTTATCATGTTATCAAATAAAATCTCCAATAGTAATTTGTATACTTATTTGATGCATTTAATGTATTTACAATTCTAACTTCCCTTAATCAGATTTCCATTACGAAATAATGTTTTCAATGTTATTATATCTTTTTTACATTTTACGAACATTCCACAAGCAAAAATACGTTTATTTCTGAAATTCCCTGTAACATTTCAGCCAATGCTGAAAGTTTTTAGCATCGTGATGCAAGTATTTTAGACATTAAGTGTTATGATGCTATGCATCTTTTGATACGTAATAAAACCACATATTGAACCCTAATTTGATACCATGTGGATGAATTCAGATAAAAACATACCGACTGTTTATAAATCGTAATATTCCAGCTTGTAAACCATTTACACTAAAAGTTTCGTTTCCGCAATTCGATGATGAAATTTAATTTATTACGAGTTATATTATATTTATTAATCAGTTTGAATACTAGAAAGTGTAATATAAAATTTCGCCGCTGGAGAAGGAGAGCAATTCACGGAAAGCAAGGGTAGTTTAAAAGGCACAAAACAGGAAGGAGATGTTTTATTTGGACCAGATATTTAATGACGTTTGATTGTACTTACGATTTCTTCACTAATTAGGATTTCTTTGTACTACTAGTATTTTCATTTTATCCTTATTGCATTAATTTGTTTTATGGTGTCTTTGTTGTAGAATAAATGAGTGTCGTAAATTATCTAGTGTGTACTTTGTTGTAAAATCATTGACAGCGTTTTATATTTGCAAGATTTCCTGTGAGTCTGAACTTCTTGCTGGAAAACGTTGTTATTGCCTCACTTTGTTACAGGACCCATCTTAGTAGGCTGCAACAGCTTCAACTCCTGCAGCGTTTTTGCAAAAAAACAACAACAAAAAAACAACAACCTAGTGTCTTACTATGAAGATACATCAATATAAGTTCAATGTTAAAAAAAATGTTATTAAATGTTATTAATCTTAGCTACAACAAATTATTATGTCATATTTACACAAACATTGCTAACATTTCTATGTATATGAAATACTTAGAAATAACATATGCAAATGAACCAGGTTTACTTTGGCTGAGTAACTTTTTAAAAGATAGTTCTTGTTATTACTCCTTGCATGTCTTAATATAAAAATTATAAACACATTATACCACTCTTAAATACAACAATTTATCAGAAACAGCTTACATATTTTCAGAAGGCCTTAGGTATAAGAAACACAAAGACAAAAATTTCTTTTTAAATATTTTTTTCCAGTCGTAGAGACGGATGTAGAAAACAACATTTTTAGTCTTTGGTTTGTAAAGAATCGGATACAAAAATAGCGCATTATTGAGAATAAAAGTGTTCTTAAAATAAAATTTCAGAATTAATAATTGTCGTATAAAGAAACTCAGTTAAATTACATATTTGTAATATGCACTAGGTAACTTAGTGCCAGTGTTTTAAATCAAGACCGTTATCTATACAGTCAATAATTGTTCCAGGGACAACGATTAATAATTCATGGTAAATTATAACACGTCCCTTTCATGGGAGATTTTATTTGATTATCAAGTAAATGATTAGATGCTATCAGAATATCACTTAATGCCGATTAAATTGTTGTATTCCCAAGTGATTTTTAAAAAAACAATATGACATCAAATAATTAATGAAGACTACAGTTTATTAATGCAAATTCAAAAAAGAGCTGATAATTTGAAAAAAAAATCAGTTTTAGTCATAAATATCATCGACTTGCTTCGGCAATTTAAATCTAAGATTTTTAGATTGCAAGTTTGCTGTGTAATATGATATTTTGCTTTATAACATTAGAGATTGCAATGTAATATAATATTTTCACTTTATAACATTAAAGTTGTCATTATATACCTATTGGTTCAAATGTTTTTGTATCACTCTTAACTAACTGAGAACATTTTGAAAACTATTTTAAAGATCGTATTGTGTAATTTTCACAGTAACTGTTTCTTTTTCGAAAAAAAACAAAAAAACACAAAAACAAAAAAACAAAAAAATTATTTCGCATTTCTGAGATTATATGTAATCCATCCAAATTCCGACTGTAAAGTTAAGGTTATCAGCGCTTAATTATCATTTCGTAAACATTGGGTAATTGTCCAATGTATGTTTTGGAGAAACGTCCAGGTTAAAGGTTTAATGTTACTGTTACAGTATTGTGAAGATGTGATGCAAATTATCCTAATTATTATTTCATAAACAGGTTAGTTATCAGAAATACTATTTCCGCACATATGTTTGAATGAATAGTTCCAACTGAGCGTATTTGATGCCTATATTTTCATCACAAATTGTGTTTCAAACTCGGTGAACACGTTTCTAGAGGAGTATATAAATACTTGTCTTTATCGTTTCGCTGTGTCCATTTGTCTCTTATCCGAAGTTTAACTGACTTATACAGTTTAAAAGAGAACTAAGGATCAGCTTTAAATATTAGTCGCACGCATGGGTTCAATTAAAGAATTTAACACACCAAAACTTCCTTTTCTCAGAAAATAGATTCCATTTCAAAACAATTTATTTGTATTTTTAATTCTTATTTTATATCTGATACATCAATTATATGTACAATTAATCACGGAATTTTATTACTTTAGGATTTCCACTGATTTAATATAGTGCAATCAATAAAATTTTCTTAGATAAAAGTTAAGCAAAGAGATAAAATGTTGAAAAATCCATTTAATAATTAAAAGATTGAAGTATCGTAAAAGATTTAATCAGTGTAATCGTTATCATTTAAACTGATGTTATCCACCATACGAAATGGGGTTTTCCTCTAACGATTGTAAATTAACGGCGTAATTTAATAAATATCTGTAAATAATTTTTAAGTTAACAGAGAATATTGTGAGGATATTTAAATTTATTTTATAGTAATTTTATTGTCATTGTCATACGATGCTGTAAATAATCGTATTTAAATTTTGGTTAGCTTAGGTACGATGATTCTCTTTCCCGTGTTAATTATCAAACTGTCTTAATAATGTCATTATATAGATACATTGAAATTAAGATCATAACGTATTTTATAACTAGTTTCCTTTCTGTTAAAATATGACCTTGAATAATGTTACGTAAAAGGCCGATTATGTACGTTTTCGACATTAGGAATCTTCGTTTGCAAATCGCAAAACTGCTTAGATTTCAAGTTAAGTGGAACACATTTTAATTTTATAATCTAATGAAAGATAGCGTTCACCGTAGAATACCTTTTAACTACAAAAAATGATAAAAGCAATAAAATTAAAATATGCATTAAAAATTGATAAAATCGATACAATTAAATTCATGCTTTAGAACGAGATGAATGTCATAAACTTTACAAATGCTTTAAAACTTGAAATAAACCATAAATTAAAACATGCTTTAAAACTTGAAAAAACACAATTAAAACATTTGGTATTTTGCACATTTACTCACAATACATATTGGTCTCTTACACAAAATATAGACATTTCCGTTTCAAAGGTAAAACATTAGTGTTGGAATATACATAGAAAGGCCGTCCATATTTTTATGTAAACATGATGATTTTATTTTTTCAAAGTTTAGAACTATATTTATATTTTAATGACATTTTGTCATACAGTTTTTTACCTATAGTGAGTAGAGCTTAAAATGTAACATATCTTCTCAGAGGTTTATTCAACATTTTTAAACAATTATCATTATCTCTAACATCACATTTGAGCATTAAATGTCTTTAAAGTTTTCATTGTTTCTGTTATAAAGTAACAAAAGAACAAACGTATTCATCATACAAGTATGTGTCTGCGTTGTCGTGTAATTCATGCAAAATGTTTATTCATTGTAACAAATTAAAGAAATAAGCATGCGGCGTTCTTTCCTGTGTGTTTCCGGAGTAACATTAGGCAATACCAATTTGAACAGAATAATTACAGCATCATCTCGATCTAAATGTCAAGAAATGATAATGATAATCCTGTCTGACATTCAACGGTATCATTTCCAGCTTTAAAAAATCCCATCTGTACTAAATGATTTAATTTTCAGTTTAAAGAATATTTATTGTATTGATGTTAATATATTATATAACATTTGTGACTGATGCAATTGAATGAGATAGAACGCACTATCAGACTCTCTAAGACTTGATAACAATTGTTTTCTTAAGGTAAGTGTGTAGGCATACATACATGTATTTTGTAACGTTACAATATAACTTTTATCCTTTACCTGTCTAAACATACAAATGTCTTTATTAATATCACATATAGTAAGTAAATAAATACATTCCAAAACAAAAATATGTCAGCAATATTCGGACGGCAATGACTATTTAATTATAAAGAATAAATAATGTGCAAGACAAGACATAGAGTGTAATTATTGATACGGTCATTAGCTAAATGATTGTTACAGTACCACAGTGTTCTTATCTGATTCCATTTCACGTTAAACCACATTAAGCCTCACAGAAAGAATATATTTGTTTCTGAAGAAAGACCAAACATATTCGGATTTATGATTGTAATAATCAATTTAGAACATTGCAGATGTTTATCACATAAAATGTAGCGCTGGATGTAAAATTAATTACCATTAAGGTTGAAAATGTGAACAAAATGGTATTTTTATAACAAAAATCAAACAAACATAAAAAACAAGTAAACGTAAATTAACAGCTTTTAATGAACACAAATAAAAACAAATAATCATAAAATTGTCGGGACTAAATCGGTCTTTGTTTTTTCGGTAACATTGTGAAAGAAAAAATTAAGACACTTCTCAACATTTTAGTTTCATTATGAAATTATTTCAACAATTACTTTTTAGGTTGTTTTTTTAATATTTTGATACCATATACATAGCCCTTTGCGATTGTTAAACTTTATTTCATTTATCAATTACACATCTATCAATATAAACAATCCTATCAATAAATTAGAGGCAAAGTTAAAAATTCATCCTTTGCCCAAACGACTTTACGTCTTAAAAATAGTTTTGAAAATACTTTCTAATGAACACTTACCTACACATGTGAAAGTACGTAGATAAATTCAAAAATACCTAACACACAGTATTACTTTCAAAATAAGACTACAATAATAAAAAAAAACATGTAAATGTTAAACATTTTGACCAGTGTTGACTTGCAAACTATGCCATTTAATTAAGTTCAGCATTTAAATTAACGTCTCTAGTAGTCTAGGGCTTTGCGCAATCCATCGATTCTATATAAGATGACAGTTTTTATAAAAATGATAATATTATTTTTGTCGCTTTTTACGAGACTTACTTTTGTAAACTCATTTGTCACCCGATTATACGATGTATGATATGTAAAATTGTTATCTAAGGATCATTAACACTAAATTACATTCAGTGCTTATCTGTCTGTCATTTGTAATACTTTATCTGTACTCAGTTGCTCTTGGTAAATGAGTTCACTTCATTTAATAAAATCTAATATAGATCTAGAGTGCTATGTTAAATACCGTTTTTGTTTTTCTTGGATTTCAAGATACATACTCTATGTTGCCTTTCCGTTGAATTATGATGCAAATAAAAGTGTAAATGCTCAATTTTTATTTGTGTTTAATATTAATATTTATTGCTGCAGATACTATGGCATTTAAAGAACCAAAATAAATACGGAAATTATTTGAGGTCATTAGCCTACACAGACATGATGGACAATTACAAGATGATGAAAACGCAGAATAATTCAACAAGCTTTATAAGCAGATTTATGAACTTATATAATTATAGTGAAAAAAATAGTGTTTATTTCATAAACACCTTCTCCATTACGCCGGTTCAAAATCTAACATTGATTTTACAAATAATCATGGATTTTAATGATACTACACATTTCACAGTTTGAAAAACTCGATCAAATTATTTGGTTTTTTTTGTAAGTGCAAAAATAGTTGTCAAAACATGCGCTTTTTGTTAAACATTAACGAAATAAATAGTATTCTTTTTTACAAGGAATAATGGGTTTTATGTGGCTAAATGCCCAAAGGACTATAATAAAATTAAAAAAAATAAAATAAAATAAAACCATGATAGTGATGAGACTTACCAACCAAGATCAGCCGGGCCGTTAGATCATTGGCCTAAGGGTTCAGTGACAAGATAGAAAGGGTTTACGAATGGAACAATAGATGGAAAGAGGCAGGTAATTCGGTTCAGAGAGAGGGAGGGGTGAGTTATCAGACAGAGAGGTAAGTGCACAGAGGACAGGAAAATACATAAGATACAGGGAAAGGAAAAAGGGGTCCTGGAAGTTGAAACAGAGGAAGTAAAATAAGAAAGAACATTAGTTTAGAGAGACCAATTTGGAAAAGGATAAAGCTGATAAGTGGTATGAATTGCCAATTAAGACATGTGAAGTTGAGGGAAGTGAAAGTGAAGAGGTGTAATGTTAAAAGGCGGATATTAGGCCGGGATGTCAGTGTCAGGCCTGAAACAGAATGTGGGGAAAACAATGTTCCGATAGGACTCACAGGATATCGCAGAAAGGATATATGCTTTTTTTGTTCTCCCGCAAAGCGGGACTTGAATGTTTCTACGGAGCTGGGTGTCGGACGGTTCTGGACTTGTTTTTGAATTGCCGCCTAAGAGCTGCAAAACACTGACAGCCGATCAACGACTTATGGCTCACAGAAACCCTGTCGTATTCGTTGAAAAAGAAGGCTAACAATACCTTCCCTGAAAATTCCAGGAAGCTTGTGTAAGACAAGTACCAGTTTAAGAGTCTGAAGGATGGAGGCAAGCCACACGAGGAGGAATGCGCCGCCGACAAAATTGACGCCAAGATAAAACCGTATAAGGTATTGTAAAGGGGGAGATAGAACTATACCCGGAAGCATGGGGGATCATTTAAAAAAAACAAAAATAAAAATCAACAAGGCAAAAGCAACGTTCACAGGACGCGGCCCCCGACACACTCAAAAAAACTAGAGCGGACATAAGGGTGAAAGGATTGGGACATGTAATGTGAAATAATATCAACTAAAAGGGGCCGATAGGGGAATTAAAGGGACAAGGGCAGTAAGGGTGAAAAGGTGGGGGAGGTTAAAAATGGGTGAGGGGGGGGGGATTGAGAAAATACTTACCGTCAACGACAATCCAACAAGACAGACATCACAAAACATGTAAACATCCAAAACACGTAACAAAACAAAACATGTAAACATCCAAAACAAGAAACAAAACAGACATGAAAACACGTGAAGGAACACAAAGGGGTACAGCCTTGGAACGGTCAGTGGTAGTTAAACCACTGGGGAGTTTAAACCGGTTTTAGGCGCGCCAAACCTCACTCTTAGCCCCAATATGTTCCTGAATGACATGAAAGTGTAAATAAAAATAATCCCCGCCAAGTTAAATTCTAACAATGGTCATAGTAACATTAGACGAAATAAATAAAACACATACAAAATTATGTAAATATGTAGAAAAAGGTACAGGCTAATGACCATTAACAAAGTACTCGATGCCTTAAAGGAAGGCAGAGCAACAAAAAGTCACCTACAAGGGACCGACGAAGCAAGACAGAAGACAGAAGACAATTCAGTCCAAAGGGCTTTAAGAACTGTCCATCATAGAGTCTCCCACTTAGTCCGTCAGATGTAATTAAAAGAGGAAAGCGTAGCGTCCAGCTGTAAAAGGGTTGAACACCAAGCATGCGGTATGCCTTAGAATAATTGGGTCATAACCTCTTTTAATTAACAATTTGATAATTTTAGTGAAGACGGCAGAAAAATTACTATGACCCATGATCCTACGAAGTTTGTAAACCACATCTCCTTAGAATATGATAAACAAGATCAACAAGGAAAGGCGGCGTTCAATGAACACAACCCCCATATGACCCTTTAGTTGAGTATTTTCTCAATTCCTCCCCCCCTCACCCATTTTTAACCTCCCCCACCTTTTCACCCTTACTGCCCTTGTCCCTTTAATTCCCCTATCGGCCCCTTTTAGTTGATATTATTTCACATTACATGCCCCACTCCTTTCATCCTTATGTCCGCTCTAGTTTTTTTGAGTGTGTCGGGGGCCGCGTCCTGTGAACGTTGCCTTTGCCTTGTGGTTTTTATTCTTGTTTTTTTAAATGATCCCCCATGCTACCGGGTATAGTTCTATCTCCCCCTTTACAATACCTTATACAGTTTTATCTTGGCGTCAATTTTGTCGGCGGCGCATTCCTCATCGTGTGGTTTGCCTCCATCCTTCAGACTCTTAAACTGGTACTTGTCTTACACAAGCTTCCTGGAATTTTCAGGGAAGGTATTGTTAGCCTTCTTTTAGAAGTCAGGTTTGCTAATACCTAGTCGTAAAAGAGATTTTAAATTACAATTAAATTTTAAAACTAAGTCTGAATTACGATGGTAAAACTTTGTAAAATATTTAGGCAATTTATGATAGCGATAACCTTGTTTAAGAAGTTTATTAGTAATAAATAAATTGCGCTCATTAAAATCATCAACACGACTGCACGCCCTAGCAAATCTAATTAATTGAGAAATATACACCCCATATGATGTAGCACGAGGTACATCTTCATCTAAATGTGGATAGTTAACAATATTAAAATTAAAATCATCTCTTTTATCGTAGATTTTAGTTACTATAGTATTGTTAATGATAGAAATGTTTAAATTTAAAAAGGATGTAATAATGTCTGAAGAGTTAGTTTTATTCAATTTAAATTCACTGGGATATATTTTAGAAGTATTGAGCGAGCAGAAAGATGAACAGACACTGAAAAAATTACATACTTGTTTGACACACACTGATTATAAATAAGACTGTAAACATGGGCAGTGACTAGGTTGATGGTTGTGTTTTTTCTTTATAAATTACTAAATTCACACGACTCTAGTCCAAAACTGTTATAATTATCGATACATTATTTTCTTAGTAATCTATGTGTTCCTTTTGCAAAAACATTTATTCATGTAAAGAAATATAGTTTTTCATATTATCGAATATAAAATTATTGCATGATAAAAGTGTCATGTATGTCGTCTTGTTCATTCTGACATTGAATGGCACTGATATTTACTTTACATTTCCGGGTCGTGAAAATTAAAGGCAATGTCATAAATTGATGTCAAAAGTTCATTGTCATATTTAATATAATACTGTATATATACTTTTGCATAAACACCGGAATACTACTTGTTTGACCGCAAATATCATCTTTGTTTTTAGTTGTAAGCTTTGTCTTTTTAAAACTTATAAGTCGATTCGTGGCGTCATTATGTTCGTAAACTAATTACCAAATAAAAATCACTCAAATACACTGAATTTGTACCGTTCAGTTTATGTGTGCAGTAGAAAAAGACTAAAGTATACAGTATCATTTACGGGAGATGTATAACAATGTTTAGTCAGTTCCGCCATAGAAAAGCCTTTTGATTGGACGAGAATTGCGGCAGTCACCAGATGGGACATTCTGATTCACAAGAGCAACCTATCTACCACTACGAATCTACCTCTTTACGGCTTTCACCAAAATTATTATGGAGCGGGTTTGATTAAAAATACGAACGTGCATGTATTTCTCTAGCTTTTCTCGTCAACTTCTGGTTCGGTCAATTACCTACCATCTTAAAATTTATATTGTGATATTTTTACGGAAAGTAGGATCAATTATTTGAAAGGATTCTTATATTCGTCTTCTCTCTTATACTTGTTTTCAACGGGACAGGAACAGACTAGGGGAACTGACCAGCTGCGATGTAAATACATTTTAAATATAAACGAAAGGGGAAAACCTTTATTTTTTCACTCCTAAAATTAACAATATATATCTAAAGAAAATTTATTCACGTATGTTTTTATATACCCAATAAATTGTATCCCTATTCAGAAATATAGCGAATAATAAAAATCTTTGCTTTAAATTTGATATGCTTTGTTCTCGTAATTGGCCCTTTCCGTCAAGTCCATTCACAGAAGTTATAATATTTAACAAAATGTCCGCTCTTTGCATTTCTATCAAGTGTGCCTACCAATTACAATATTGTAATTTATCTGTATTTTTAGAATACTTTGCACCAATGCCAGTTTTTCTCAATCATTTTATTAAATGTTTGTCTTTAGTCCATAGTGAACGACAATAATGATTTAACGTCATTAAGTAATATTCTGATAGCATCTATTTATTCGTATGATTATATCAAATCCAGTCACTTGTTAAAAGGGTGTTTAATATTCAATCATGAATCATTTATTGTTTCTGTCTCTAAAACCATTAATATCTGCATAGATAACAATCTTCATTTAAAACATTGGAGCTCTCTGTGAGTAAATCAGTATCCCATTACTATTATATTTGAAACAACACAGAAACGTAGTAATTTTGCTTTTAGTATCCGATTCATAAACAAATCAGAAACATTATTTTGCCGAACAAAAATAAAAATAAAATAAATCAATAAATAAATAAAAATACCGGTACAGTCTAATAAATAAAATTTAAAATATAAAAAATCACATCATCTTATTTCGATAGGTACGCAAAAAAGATAGGGTACCGGATTTAAATGGACATTTCACTGTAGTCTCTATAGTCTCACTGTAGTCTCTATAACATCAGATGTTTTATATTTCCGATCCTTAAAGATCGTTCAGCACGACATTATTGTTTTGTTTGTCGTTATTTAGTTCTTTCTATTCGGCTATTTTCTTGTTGGGTGGTTCCAGTTTTCCTCACTTAAATACTGTTGAATCACCCTTAGGATATGTGGCCTGCTTTTTAAATCTTATCTGTGATATGCAGGCTTCATAACTTCTGATCCCCCTTTAAAATTACATTTTATTTAGTTCCGCCCATTGTTTCCTCGTTTAGGGCATTCTTTTACTTGGGGACCATATGCCGATTTTAACTCAGACACTTGGGGTGTGGAGCTCAAAACGCCTTTAAAATCCAAGTAAAATGCATATTTGTCAATCCCAGCACATGTACTGATCATATATATAAAAAATTTAATATAAGCCGTTTTGAAAAAAAATCATATTTCAAAATCTATAATAATACACAAGATAAAAATGTCGCCGTAGAAAATTCGCACACCTACCGTCAACATCACCATGTATTTTATTCCATTTCCAATATTTTCACATAATCCTTTATTCCATCGACACAGAAGATATAATTCTTCACGATGATGGTCAATTTTAAACTTCAACGGTAATATAAATAACGCAACAGCCGAAATAAACATCAAGATTATCGCCGTTTTACTCCATTTACAAAATCTTTCGATAAATTCAAACGTGGCCCCAGCTTTGCCGTGTGCAAAATGCGCTGCGCTTTGAAGATGGGAACCAGTCGGCTATGGGCGGAGCCATTCGGTAATATGTTGGTTCCCATACTTCAAGGCGGGGCGTGGACGGTAATTTGCACTTTTCAGTACCATTCATGAACAGGCTCAATCAAACCGAGCCTGCTACATTTTCAATATTGTCGTGTTAGGCTTTCTTTAGGGATTCTGATTTACTCTAATTCATTATACGCTTCCAAAGTGCAATCATAGTTTTATAACAATAATGCCATTTCTATTTTATGTCTTTGTGTTTTTCTTTAACGATTTAATTTTTATTTCATTTTTTGTAATCATAAATTAAAATACATGCAGCTCAGGGAGAATGTACGGAAATATGCACCTTCCAGTACCGCCTATGAACAGGCTCGATGAAACCGAGCTTGCATCATTTTCAATTTTGCCGATTTTGGACAAGTGAATCTACTTTTCTCTTTTTTTTTCAGCAGATAAATTACATTTTATTTGTAACGTAACATTCTATATGACACCAACGAAAATGTTAAAAACAGTGAAAAAGTACCTTAATATTTTCCGGTTGTTGATATACACGTATCATAAGAAATATTTAACATGTCATAAGACATCTGGAGAGCATTGTTAACATTGTGAAAACATACATCATACAGTTCGCAGTATTTCAGAACTTTTAGACTATAAAAAGTTAAGTGTGCTGAGATATTAAAATAATATGCATATGTCTCGTATATGTAGAAAGTGGCATGGCATCAAAAGTGTATCCCTTACAGAGTTGATGCTTCGAACAGGAGAAACTTTGAAATGTCACAATACGTATTAATGACTTAAAAGCTTGTATCGCATTGCAATACCAGGTATTCTTATAAGGTGTTCCGTGTAATCAAATTAAACGTCATCTTGCTGATTTTTGCACATTCGCTCCACAATAGTGTATTAAAAACCAGTTTCTTTTCCAGAAGTCCAATGAGTATTTTGTATTCCATGACTCATTGGGACACCACTCGAATATATTACATACATTGCTGAATTCTCTATATTTATTTACACATACTATCAAGTTAGTATCATCAAACTAATATACCAAATAATTGATTGACTTGGCTTTTCTGGTTTCTTTGCACAAATTACACCTGAAATCAAATGAAAAGCTAGCTACAAAATGATATCGAAATGTAAATAATGTTTGTACGGCAATCTAAAACAGTAAAAAAGTTACCATGGGATAAACATTTATGTTCGAATGAAAGGATTTGATTATTTAATAAAATGACAAAAGAAAAAAAAGTACAATACTTGTTTATAATCTAGTACAAGGCAGTTTATTCAACATAAAGTATGTCGTTTTGTTGTTCCTGTTGTTGACTATGTCGTTTTTTTGTTTTGTTTAGTTCGTATAAAAATATTTCGTACGTAAAATGTGTATCGAAAATAACTACTTTTTAGGTAAAATACCACTAAAATTTTCTGTCTGTTTTATGGTTTTAGTAAATGTGATATTAGTAAAGTCAAGTAATGTAATTGTATTATATTTCTGTAAATTTTTGTTAACGGATCAAGAAGAACATAAAGTATGGCATTTCTTGTTCAAGAATGATATAATCAGGCTGGAGCGTATCACGATAAAGTTGAGATTTAAAGGTTCTCCACTGAGATTTTTTACATGAAAACATTTTTATTTGACATTGTTAGTAAATCTGGTTCCATAACATAAATGTTTCTAAAAGATACAAACTGTGGTTATTCTTATTATAATGATAGTGTAATAAATGAGCAAAACTTTATAACATCGAATGTCGGACTTTTTTCCTGATTGTAATAAGATTTTTAGACGGTTAATGTTTTGAGTGCACTTTATTTTTTTATTCCACTCGTTACCCTCTAAATCAGATTTTTTTTTCTGTCAGGCGAAGAAATTTCCGAATACCCTTCCTTGTTCAATGAACGTAATTAAGGAAAACCATTGTTCATCTTGAGTGTTTCCGGCAGTTTATTCTGCACCGTTATTGTGTCAAATATAATTATCGAGACATTTGACATTTTCCTTTGTTTGCTGTTCCATAGCATCATTGACAGGTTTTGCTTTTTCACCGTAAAAAATTATTTCACAATCAAAGCTTAGTTTCAATAGGAAGCTGTAATTGATTATAACATGCCGTCGCTAAAGTCAATGTATTAAAATGTTAGAGGAAGTTGAAATAATAATCAACGGAAATCTACTAATGATAATCTAACTAGCAATGACATATTTCTTACTTATAATGTATTATGTACATGTATATTGAATTTGTCAGTTTAACTGAATCTTTTATTTTACTCAGCAAAGTCAGCGTTGTACATGCGTTTCTGAAATCTTCTAATGATTATATAACTAGCAATGAAAGTTTTTTTTACTTAAAATGTATTCTGTACATGTATATTAAAGGGAGACACGGGCAAAATTTTCATTTCTTAGTTTTTAATTTTTCATTTAGTATTGTGTAAATGCCCTTAAAATGAATACATTAGACCTTTTCTGCATGTAAAGAATAAAATGGTGGTTTCCTAACTTGACCCGCGTGGGTCAGGTTAGAGCGCCAGGATTTCAAATAGTTGTCACTGTGAACTCTGGAAACGTTAAAGAACATGTCAAATGAATGGCGTAGACTTGTTTCATTCATACAATGTCCAAAATATCTCTTATTGTAACTTCAAGGGTTTGTTTAAGCCGCATGACTTGTTTTAAAACTATTTGGTGATTCCATTGGCGTTTAAATTTTGTTCAACATAAATAGATATATCTACGATTCAAACCCAAAATATATAGAATTTAAACAGAAATTCATGCTGGAACTTTAAGAAATGTCATTTTAGCGTGATTTGAGTACATAAGATCATTTTGATATTTTTGTCATTATTTTGTCTGAATATCCCTTTAATGAATGTGTCAGTTTAACTGAATCTTTTATTTTACGCAGCAAAATCAACGGTGTACAATGTTGTTTTACTGTATGAACTATACTGTCAATTTGAATAATATTTCCAGCAGCTTATAGAAAAAACAATATATTTGAGAAAACACTGTTTGTCTCCAGATTTTTTCCAGGTGTGGCGAGGCACAAAGTAGGGAACGTGTTACAGTATAGAATTTTCAAAGTAGATTATTATTTTCGGAAAGACAGGTAGCTGATATTTTTTGTCGGTCAATGCTTGAAGTAATTTAGTTTCTTAGAGAAGTTTTTGTGTTTCGACTGCAAGGAACTGACTCCGGCATCAAGTCATTTATTTCCCCACACCTTGAACCGCAAAACCATCTCTGTATTGGCTCATAAACATACATAAATGTGCAAATTTATTCGTTTGAAAATTCGAATCAAGACACCGACGCTCCATCCCCATTCTGAGATTATTTAAACTTGCCCACAAGCCTACGAAACGTTAGTCATTTGAGGTTAAAAACGTTAATAAAGGTAAATGACTAGTTGAGCATATTTTCCTGTTCTTCAAACGTGTTTAAACAAGAGGGCCATGATGGCCCTAGATCGCTCACCTGACTTATCAAACTCATCCAAACAATTACCTAGACAAGCATTCTGACCAAGTCTCATGACAGGTGAGTCAAAAATGTGACCACTACAGTGTTAACAAGGATTATCCATATTTGAGTTGTGCGACCTAGTTTTTTACCAAGGTGACACATATTCAAACTTGACCTAGAAATCATCAAAATAAACTTTCAGACCAATTTCCAGGAAACTTGGATCAAAACAGTAGCAACTAGAGTGTTAACAAGATTTTTCTATTTTTAGCTGCGGTGATCTAGTTTCACATGCGATTTCGAACTCATCCAAGCAATTACCTAGACAAGCATTCTGACAAAGTTTGATGACAATTGAGTCGAAAATGTGACCACTAGAATGTTAACAAGGTTTTTCCATATTTGGGCGGTGTGACCTAGTTTTTCATCCAAGATGACCCATGTTCGATCTTGACTTAAAAATCATCAAAACAAACTTTCAGACCAATTAACAGAATATTTGGATCACAACAGTAGCCACTAGAGTGTTAACAATGTTTTTCTATTTTTAGCTCCTGTGACCTAGTTTTTAATCCGAGATGTCCTATGTTCGATTTTTTCCCAGCAATGATGATGATTGATGCAAAAATGTGACCGCTAGAGTGATAACAAAGTTTTTCTATTTTTAGCTCCGGTGACCTACCTTTTTATCTGAGATGACCCATGTTCAAACTCATGCGAGCTATCACCTAGACAAGCATCTTGACCAAGTTTGATGATGACTGATGCAAAAATGTGACCGCTAGAGTGATAACAAGGTTTTTCTTTTTTTAGCTCCGGTGACCTACTTTTTCATCCGAGAAGACCCATGTTCGAACTCATTTGAGCTATTACCTAGACAAGCATCTTGACCAAGTTTGATGATGATTGATGCAAAAATGTGACCGCTAGAGTGTTAACAAGGTTTTTCTATTTATAGCTCCGGTGACCTAGTTTTTCATCCGAGATGACACATATTGGAACGCATCCGAGCTATCACCTAAACAAGCATCCTGACAAAGTTTGATGATGATTGGGTCAAAAATGTGACCACTAGAGTGTTAACAGGGTTTTCTATTTTTAGCTCCTGTGACCTAGTTTTTCATCCGAAAAGACCCATGCTTGAACTCATCCAAGCAATTGACTAGACAAGCATTCTGACCAAGTTTAATGATGATTGGTTTAAAAATGTGACCACTAGAATGTTAACAAGGTTTTTCTATTTATAGCTTCTGTGACCTATTTTTTCATCCGAGATGACCCATGTTCGAACTCATCCAAGCTATCACCTAGACAAACATCCTACCTTAGTATGATGATAATTGGGTTAAAAATGTGACCACTAGAGTGTACAAGGTTTTTCTATTTTTAGCTCTTGTGACCTTGTTTTCCATCCGAAATGACCCAGTTTCGAACTCATCCGAGCAATTGACTAAACAAGCGTCCTTACAAGGTTTGATGATGATTGAGACATAAGTGTGACCACTGGTGTGTTCACAAGCAATTGTGGACCTACGACGGACGACGGACATTCACCGATCCTAATAGCTCACCCTGAGCAAGCTCAGGTGAGCTAAAAAAACAAGAGGGCTATGATGGCCCTTATATCGCTCACCAGATTATTGAGGTTCTGAATTAATATTGTAAGCAATGATTGAAAGCTGATATAATGCCATCAATTTAAACTGATGTCATAACAATCTTATCTGCTTCTGATATAGTGCAAATGTTATGAAGAATTTTCCATATACGCCTTTTATTTGTTGTGATTTTTTTACCTCTGATGACCCATATTCAAATAAACTAGAGAAAAACAAATTCCCAAAGAAAACCAAACACGGCAAAATCTAATACATACATTTCTACATTACATTTACACGTTAATGGATTTCTTTAAGATTTCTAATACAATTAGTTTTCATGTCTAAAACAATACAATTAAGCAAAGGGTATTAAAAGTACTTCCAAATCCATTTAAATGATTACATAAAAGACAAGTTTAAACCCTCTTTCAATGACGTTTTTATGATACGATTTAGTTGGTTAAAACACATATTACCAAGTGGGGACCTCTTTGCCAATTGCCCTGTCAAATTTTTGTTTTGGCTTCTTGCAGATGGCCCTGAGTTGCTGGGTCGTGTGGGAGCTGCATTCATTGAACGCCATCTTTCTTTTTTGATCTTGTTTTTTTATATTTTCTGTAACTGCGTATTATTATGTATTATTGGCAAATTAATCCCATGACAAATATGTTTGATTAACTAGAGATTCCGGAGGATAGTAGATAATATTGACAGATAATTGTTTTAAAGTTATATGACGCTCATCCTTGAGTAAATTATTTTAAAACGTTTTTGAAATCTATGAAATTGAAATCTAACTGAACATGTCTAATTTGAATAAAAGAATGAATAAAACTTTATATCTTTCACTAAAACTTACCATCGTAATATTGATTTAGTTTTTTTTTCAAATAGCACAAATCTTTAACAACAAGGTTTCAGCAAAACAATGAGAAAGAGGATCAACAAGGCAAAGGCAATTATCACAGCACGCAGCCCCGACACACTCCAGCCACAACAGCGGGGAACACAGATGGCACAAAACCAGTATATTTGGAGAGGACACAAGTGCGACGAAAGGAGGGGAGGTAAACTCAAGCCTGATTTTATGTAGAAGTGGTGTACAAACTTCGTAGGATCATGGGCATAGTAATTTCTGTGCTGTCTTAACTAAAAATATCAAACGGTTCATTAATTAAAAGCTACATGCCTCAAGACGAGTCGAAATATTTCTATAAAATCAGATTTGAAAAAAAGTACTAAGATGTAAGGAAAAGTAAGAATTTTCAAGATTTAAGTAATATTTTACATATTATTTGTGATTAATGACTGATATTTCAGTATTAACAACGATATTTCTACTGCGTTACTAAAGGCTATTTATGCATATTTTGACCACTTTTTGGTAATTTACGTGGTTTGTAAGTGCCATTGATTATAAGGAAATTGCTTCCTGTTGGTTACTTCACAATATTACACATTCAAATACATTTTCAAAGTGTTCATGAAAATTAGCATAAATCTTGAGGCGTGCTGCATAAAAGAGGTTATGACCCAATTATTTTAAGGCATTACACATGCTGGGTGTTTGTTCAACCCTATTACAGCTGGACGCTACGCTTTCCTCTTTTGATTACATTTGACGGACTAAGTGGGAGAGTTCAAATTGTGTTTTATTTGTAAAGTGAAAATACCACTTTTCATCATAACAATAATATACCATACAAATAACGTCGATTGCATACAAAATTGTCTCTACATTTCACAGCAATTGATATTCAAATATCTTCAGAACTTTATTAATAGCTTCATTGTGTGTAATAACAATATAAAGTGTTTCAAGCTGAAAGCATGCAATCAAACATAAATTGTATGTTCAAACAAAACTGCCATTTCTTCTGGCATTTTCCATTTCATATATACTTAAGGGAATATTAGGCTGTATCTTATCTGCTTATTTACAAATTGTAATACGTTATGGGATGAATATGAAATATTTTCTCACAAAAAGACAGAATTTACATTGTTGATTCATTTTGAAACAGACTTATACATGACTTTAAAATGTTGTGTATTTACAATTAGCGAAAAGTAGTGAATAATTTTAAATATTAAAGTTTTATGACATAATAGCTATTTTTGTTAAATGATAAAATCAAAAGCACAAAATGACAAATGCCCACTTTTCGTAGACTCGATAAATATAACACAACAAAAAAAAAAAACCAACAAATTTTAAACCTTTTATTTTTTTCTGTTTTCTATTTTTTTTATTCAATTTTCAATTATCTAATCATAAATGCAAAGCCGTCGTTAAAATTATTCATTTGACAAATCGTTAGAAGTGCATCGACTTTCTTAAAATTACTTTTCGTTTGTTCTTTACCTATATATGGACCTTCCTTGTTGATCTTGTATTTCATATGTTAATTAATATTGACGTCAGCTATAGGAAGGTGACTTTGTTTGAAAGAACATCTTATTGTGTTCTGCATAAAATATGGAATGTTAAACTGATATTGATGCTACACTGTTTAGTAAACTTATAAAGTATGTTATGTATGGTGTTTTTATTTAAACCCCTATCTCATAGCATGCTGTATTATGCAAAATGAATTTAATGATTATGTGCCTGAATATATAATGTTACAATCTGAGGCAAAACTCTTGATACGGAAAAACTGGTATTGTGAGATGTGCCAGAATTCCATGTGGTTATATTTATTCTTTTAATATCGAATGCTAACTCTTAATTCCTTCTTTATTTAAAACAAAGCTCTAGTTCTATTATTATAATAACTACGCTTAAATTACAAAATTTAATGTTTTATAGAAGAAGACAAAATTGGTCGTCAAATGTACTGTTTAATTCTAATAAAAGCTGATTGACTGATTTTAACAGACAGTGCACGTTAAGTACGTATTTTCAATGACAAAAAAAACAAAAAACAACAACAACAACAACAAACAACAACCAGAACGTAAAATCTAAAAGTGTATTAAGATCTGTTTATAAATATATTTGCAATGAAATCATTTTGTAACATGCGCATAAACAGTTCCATCAAGAATGTATCCTATAAAAAATAATAACATGTCTAGGGAATTGATTACAGGCACAAACACAAAGAAACTATAACCGCAGCCTTCGAGTTTGAAAAAGAAATCAATAAACACAAATCTTTAAAAAAAGCTTGAACTAATGTTTTAAAAGGTTATTTACAATGGAAACGATGTCTTCATATTTTGCTAATTGTATTAATTTTATCCTCTACAATATATCTCAATCATATTATCTACGGGCTTCAGGTTTGTCTGTTTCGGATTAATTCTTTTTGTTGTAATAAATGCCATTATTAAATGTGTTGCGGGATTTTATGTATTAAACACTTAGTCTTGATCAGGTAATATATAATTAAGATTTCACCATTAAAGGATATCACAATAGTTTTAAAAAAATCTAAGAGATAATCTGGAAACAATAATTAAATAAATGTTTTCTTCAAATGAGTAAATGGGAAAACGATAAAAGACAGCAACTTCAACAACAACAACAACAAATATTATGAAATAATAATTATGATGATGATAATAATAATAATAATAATGATGAAGATGATGATGATGATGATGATGATAATAATAATAATAATAAAAATAATATAAAATGACAAAACAGTGCATATGCGGTGTTGTTATACATTATAACACTGACAAAATATACCACATTAAATAGTGATTTTCATTCGCATTGAGTTTCAAGTTTATTGAAACAAAGAATTGGTTACAATAACGAAAATCGAAAACATATTATCTAACTAAAAGATATTTATTTCAAAGCACAAACAGTAAACTTTAGATATTTGAAGAGAACATTTTTTGTGTCGCTCATGTTAAGAAATAGTTGACAAGATTTTCTGTCAGCTAGATGGCCGTAAGCCATTAAAATACACACTTGGCATATAGATGAACTACCTTTTAATTCTTTTGCTCTGTGGCGATTGGTTAAATTATAGTGGATAAGTATTTTGTATGGAAGTCAAAACAACTACTTTGTTTACATGCTTCATGACACATTACTGCACATTTTGCGCTACTTTGTTAAACATTTTACATGCTCTGAATATATTAATAAAACATTTCTAAACACATGTTTCACATTTCTTAAAATTAAGAAAACTATGGATTTATTTGCGGCATAATGTGCCTTTGATAAAACAAAATGTTCATTTTCATTATTTATTTTATAGAAAAATATAGTTACAAGCAATGCGCCTGACACTTCTAAGAAGATTTCCGGTAACGGTTTGATTTTAGTGTTTTGCTTAGACTCTGTGCCAATGTTGATTGTTCAGATAGGGTTTGAACTTTTAACTTTTTTTCACATGACTTTTTTTTCTAAACTTTTTTTTCTAAACTGGTTTGTTACAGTATTGTGTATACAGTAAAATTTACAATCCAGAAATAAAAATAAATTATTTCACATATTAAAAACGTTTTAACCAGTATTATATGAATAATTTCATTTTTGCAATGCTTTTAGTTATCCGGTAAAAATGATTGAACATGATTTGGCCAAACAGTGGTAATCAACATAATATGATAGAATGAATGAAAAAGCTTACAATTTCTTCAAAAATTTCAGGAAACACTCCATTAATTTTCAAACAAACACAAATGATTTTAAAATAACTTAAATACGATTTTTGTGTGTGTGGTTTTTTTTTTAATTTCTATCTTGTAGAAAAATGTCTACACGTAAATTGATTTCTGTTACGAGGTTTAATATAATTCCAATTCCTTACCTAAACAGCCAAATTTAGCAAGGAATATCAATTCCTTAACAATTTATAAATTAAAAGAGAAGTTTTCAAAACTTTAATTTCTTTCAATGAGAATATAATGATACGATTAAATTGAATGTCTTTACTTGCTTCTGTAGCTATTTTAAATTAGTAGCATAATGATCCAATGACAAACATCTTTGATTCACTGTAGATGTTCCAATGAATAGTAAAAAAAATAAGTATGTTAAAAAATGTATAAACCTTAATAAGATGTTTTAGTTACAACAATGCAGTATTAGTTTTATGCATAATGAAGCATATACTGAATCAATGAAAGGAAATATTATCAATGCATGAACATTATTTCATTCACGTGAAGCCATCACAAACAAGGTATAGTGTCATGTACAACTGAAACGAATATTTTCAATGTAAAATGTTTTGGAAGGCAAACTAATTATATAATTTTGATACATAGAGGATATTTGTTTAGTTCAGTGTAATATCGGATTGTGAGCACCAACAGTTATATTTCACGGGTGGCGCAGCCAAGAGTGAAATATGAACGTTTGGAGTTCACGATGTGTTACACTAAACTAAACAAATTTTCGTTTTATCAAATGCAAAGAAACGTTTAAAAAGACATTTTAACCGAATACTTAATGATAAACACGCCAAATAATAACACAATGTGTAATTAATTTGGTTTCCAGTACTGTGCAGGCTGGTATTTCACTGAACAATATTTTTTTCAAAACAATCATATTTATAATCATTTCTAAATAAACATCTTTTTAATGAGAGTAAGATTAATTGCTTGCTCAAATAGAAGGATAGCACAAAAAAATGTAAAAACACGTTTTTTCCAGTAACATTGACGATCATGGAAAAGCCCCTGTTATAAATCCCATTCTACATTTCGCGCCAATCGGCACGCACATATCTTGACAATTTGTTACTTATCTTCCTTTTGTGCAGCAAAAACATAAATTGTTTCAAGCATAAAGAATGCAATCAAACATAAT
The DNA here is from genome assembly GCF_026571515.1 of Ruditapes philippinarum. Lineage (NCBI taxonomy): Eukaryota > Metazoa > Mollusca > Bivalvia > Venerida > Veneridae > Ruditapes > Ruditapes philippinarum. The sequence continues at coordinate 43,378 of NW_026858595.1, forward strand.
AAGTTGTGTCTTGAAATATTTTAGTACTTTGAAACAAATCTGCCATTATTTTTAGCAGTTAACATAAAACATATTTTTAGGGAATAACTAGCACAACTTATCTGCTTATTTACAAATTATGATGTGCTACTTCCGAGCGATCATTTTTTTCCAGATATATATACATCACAAAAGCATGATTGTGTACTTCACATTTCAGTGTTGTTATATTTTTCCGGTCTTTCGGGATAATTGAATCCAGAACTAACTTTTAAGTGTTGGTGATTGAGTACCGCTCAAGCCGGTGCTAGGGGACATGAGAGATGTTGCACCTTTTCATTATCCCTCATGTACAGACTCGATCAAACCGAGTAAAGTTTGTTTTTAAGTACAATCGAACGGTTATTTCTTTTTTTCGCCGTGTACATACGTAAAACAAAACCAGAATTTGTTTTGACATTTTCTTGTTCAGATTTACCTATGGAAAATGTGTTTTTTCTGATATTGTTATGTTACTTGCTATATTGTAAATGTTTCATCTAAATACAATATCCGTTTAAACCAGAAACAGAACTTTTCGGCTCATTGTAGCCATATAGGTTATATTCTTGAAATCAATAAAAGATATGGTGATACGTTATATTTGCTTCTTGGTAATTGTTGACAAGAACTCTTTTGAATAAGATATAGTTAAATTAGATGATAATATTTTCCACGTTATTTAGAATCACATAGTTAAACCTAGACAGTTGACATGTTTACAACATTACACATTCGTGACCTTATTTAATCCCAAACAAAGTCCATAAAAATTTAAATCCCGTAGGAATTAAAACAAAAATAACATCACATGTCTTATATTTTTTAAGAACCATTTTTTGGTTTTATGGACTTGGCCCCCCCCCAAATGGGTTGTACCCCGAAAAAAACATTTTTTGAAATTAAAAATAAGCACATCACATTCAATTTTAAAATTTTAAAAAAATATCATAGGAAAATGAAAAAAGGGGAAACCTATAAAGTATTGAATAATTTTGTTAAAAATCGGTACTTTTAAAATTATTTTTCACTAAAAAAATTGCCCCCTTCTGTTAGGAAAAAAAGGGTCGTTCCCTTAGGACCCTTATTGTGTGGAAAATTTAAAAAAAACTTTTGGTTTAAAAAAAGTTACACTTTCAATTTAAAATCTAAAAGAACGAAATTTTTAATTATAAAAATCAAATTTTTTTTTTTCGGGGAAAATTGGCCAATTTTGTTTTAACGTAAAAATTTTAAATTTTGAAATATATAATTTAAATTTATTTATTCACGCTTTTAGCTTAAAAAATAATTTTAAAAAACTCAAAATAAAAAAAGGGGATTTAGGGGGTTTTTTTATTTTAAAAAAAACAAAAAAAAAAATGTTACAAAATGTTATTTTTTAAAGCCATTTAATTAAAAAGCTAAACAAACAAAAAATATTAACAAAAAATTTTACAAACTAGAGAGTAAAATTTTTCCCAAAAAAAAGAAAACCCACAAGGGTGCTTTTCTGTTTAAAATTTTTTTTTAATGCCTCTTGAAAAAAAAAAATTTTATTTTAACAGATATTGCTTTTTTTCCCTTTTTTCATTAGTATTTTTTATTTCCCCCAACTCGAAAAAAATGTTATTTTTTTAAAAAAAATTTTAAGTTATTTATGGGATTTATTCACTTTTAAAATTCCCCTTAATTTTTATACAAAATTGGGAGGCTATCAAATTTGATTAAAAACAAAAGTTAAAGGGTTTAAAAGAATATATTTCCAATTTAATTTTACCCAACCCCATGGGTTTTTTACGTTAAAATTTAAAGGGAATGGAATTTTTTTCTTTTCATTAGCATAACAAATTTTTGCAACAGTGCTTAATTTCAGGTTTAAAGTTGAATGGGGATCCCTTAAAATTTTTGAATTTTTTTTTATTTTGTTTTCAGATTTTTTTAAGCCCCAAGAAAGATTTCCCTTACACTATTAGGCAAAGACATGAAAAATTTCAAATTTTATATCCCTTTAAATTTCCTTTAAAAAAAAATTAAAAATTCACACCTCTGAGCACCAAAAACAATTTTTCCCCCAAAAATTAAATTTCACTGCAAAAGGGTTTTGAAATTTTACCCGAAAATGGGGGATTTTTATAGCCTTTTTGGGAGACAGTTCTTTAAAGCCAATATGTTTTTTGAATTATTTTAAAAAATTTAAAAATTTTGTAAATTTTTTTTTCCCCCAGTTAACCTTAAAAAACAAATTTTGTTTTATTGGCTTTTGAAAATTTTATATTTTAAGAATTTTTTGGGAAAAATTTTAAATGAGTTTTTTCCGGGAGTTTTAATTTTGCACCCGTTTTAAACAAATATAATTTCCGAGACACTTTCATTTTCCAAATTTCCCCGCAGTTCAAAGACACCATTGCATTACAGCTTTTGGCCCCTTTCAAAAAGTAATGTCATTTCCCTTTTCAAAAGTTAGGGTTTAAAAGGAAAACATAAATTGATTATAAACAAGGGTTTTTTTTTCCATCCCTCTAAATAAATTATAAAAAAAATGCTTAATGGACCGTCATTTAAACCTTTTCAAAGTAACAAAGAAGAAGATGATTTTGAATTCAACAATGAAAACTATCATATTATGAATTTGTAATGAAGAAAAAATGTACTTAAATTGCCTTTCTTCAATTTGTTTAAGATTGTCTTGTACTTTGAAACCTCATTTCTTTTCCATTACATATTTTTCTTTTCATTTCTTAACTTGCGTGTGTTTCTTAAGTTGTATGGGTAAATTTATATTTATTAATGTTATCATTTTCCTTCATTATGATGTGCACTATTAAATTAATCATCATCATCATCATCATCATCATCAGCAGCAGCAGCAGCAGCAGCAGTAGAAGCAGCAGCAACAACAACAGCAACAACAACAACAAGGTGTCAAACTATATAAAAATTATATTTTAAGTTAAAATGAATGCATTATCTAACAAGAAAAAAAAACAACAATACAAAACAAATATTTATTGCCCTTATATCATTTGTTAAGTTTAGTATTTGAATACATGTGTTAACAATAGTGACTGTTATTCTTATATAACTAAAAGTGTATTTATATAAAGTAATACATTCAATAATACACAGTTTTGAATAATAAGAGTTTTATTTTACATTTGATGATATATTGTTAACAAATTCACTTGGACAATGTTCGTCCGTTTGACTGATTGAAGAAATGGCGGATCAACTCAGAAATATTGTTCCATTTTAATCACAGTTCGTGGTAAGTACATATGAATGAATATTGCCAACAGCTGCCAAGCTGTGCATTTTTTATCAGTACAATTGTCAGAAAGTTTTAAACTGTTTTTGAAAAAAAAAGAACAAGATCGAGAATGATATTCTATTTCGCTGTCGGTCTATTTTCGTCAACTGCAATAGTTCATAGTAATATCCTCTATATAAACCATAAAATCTTACAAGATATACCTGGATCACAACAAAGGTCTCTCATTGTGATAAATGCCATTATTAAACGTATACAAAGATTTAATGCACTTTCAATTTTTTTTATCTGCCCAAAACTTTACTAAAGAAATTTGTTGGGGGGGGGACAGTAGTTGCATTTTCCATTTAAAAGGGTTAATTTTAAACCGAGCCTCAACTTTTTTTTATTTTTTGCCTTTTTGGAATTTCTTTAGGGGTTTTATTTTTTTCTTTTTTGTTAATTTATAAATTTTTTGCAAAATTTATTAACCCGTTCCCTTTAAATTTTTTACTGCGAATGATTAAAGGTTGGTTTTAAAAGGAAGTTTTTGATAACATTAAAAGATGATGTCGTCGGAAAAAAAGGGTAAAACGGAAAGTGTAATTATTTCCACAGTGATTTAGACCCCTTGTTTAAAAAAGGGCAGTTGAATGTTTAAAAAAACTAAAACCCTTTGTGACCAAAATTTTTGTGTATCAAAAATTTTATTTAAAATCTTAATTTAAAATTAAGCCGATATTTTAATACTATCTTTTTTTTTCCCGCCTCCAAAAAATTTCCTGGTTCCTCCTTTCAATTTAAAACGAATAAACCTAAATTTAAAGTGGGAACCCCAGAAAAATTTTAAAACCCGGCCCAAAAATTTGGAAATGTACCAAACTAACCTTTTACGGCCCCTGCCCCTTGGGTCATTACAAAGTTTCCCCGTACTTAAACCCAGGAAAAAAAAAGAAAATAAAAATTAAATGAAGAAAGACAAAAAAAGGGCCCCAAAAATTAAAAAATATTTAATTTTATTTCTTTTAAATTTAAAAATAAACAAAATAGTTTAAAAAAGCTATAAAAAATTTATTGAATGTCAATTTATTGAAGGTTTTATCCAAAAATTTTGGGATTTGATTTGTATTTTTGGGTAAACAAATAACAAAAAAAAAAAAAAAAAAAGAAAAAAAAGTGCGTTTTTTAGCATTATTATAACGAGTACATCTGAATGTTATTTATATTAACAGACCGTTCGTGTCTTACCTTTTTTGACTAATATGCTTTTGTTTTCTATCATATGCTCAATATGTTAAAAAAGTAAGAGGTAGTATTCTTTAGGATACAGACAATGCACTAAGCTGAATTTGGGATATCTGCTATACAGATCTCAAACCAAATCTATATAATTTCGTTGTTATAACATATTGTGAACTAACACTCGAATCTAACACTAAAGTTAGCCTCCAGTGAATATATTTGCATTATTAAATAAACTCATGGTTTATTTAACGTAAATGTCATATGTTTTTTTTCTGTATATATTATGAATTTCTATTCGCATTACCGATCCTACATACAGGGTTTTAACGTCTCAGGTTTCGCGTAAGGAATACATTGGATAGTTATATATTTATAGTTTTTTTGTTTGTATTTTTGGTTGAAAAACGGTTTTCCCCAAATTGAGAACCCTTTTAAACCATAAACAACAATTTTTTTTTCCAAAAATTTCCCTAATATTAATCTAAATTTTTACAAGAAAACAAACCCTTCCCAAGGTTTTTAAAGTAATAAAAACCAAAAAAATTTAAAAAATCAAACCAAAAAAAAAATAAAATAAAATCATATGTGTCAAAAATTCTTTTAAAATTTTATTTTAATTTTTTTAATAAAGGGGGAAGCCTTTTTAATAATTTTTAAAAACAAAGTTAAAAAAATTGAAAATTTTTTTAAAAATTATTTTTAAAAGCAAAAATACAAGAACCCAAATTTAAATATACCAAAGGGAAACCCCAAAAAAACAACATTTGGGAAATTGTTTAGTATTTTAACGTTTTTTTCGAAATTTTTAATTTGCCGACTAAAAAAAAAATGTTTAAAATGTCGGGTTACATTTTTTTAGGAAAAGAACAAAGTTTGAAGGGCAAAGTTTAAATTTGGTTTTTGAAATCAAGTTAGAAATAACAACGGGGGAAGTGGTGAATTTAAATTTAAAAGGCCCTTTAAGGGGAAAAACCGGTTCATTACTTATACCCTAAAACAAGAAAATATTAGCCTTCAAAAGAAAAAAAAAATTTTTTAAAAAAATTACTTTATTTTTTGTTTAAATTTTTTTTCCCCCGAGTTTAAAAAAACGAAATTTTTAAAAAAAAAAAAAGTCGTTAAAATTGGGGTTTGAAAATTTTAAAAACCAAAATTTAAAAATTTTGAAAACTTTTATTTTTTTTTTTACTCTTAATTTGGTCAAAATTAAAATGTTTAATTAATTTAAAAATTAATTTTGGAATTAAAAAAGATTTTTTAATTTTTTTTATTTGTTTCCCCTTTTAATTTATATCCCTTAAAATTTTTTCAAATTCCAATTTTTTTGGAACCATTCTTAAAAAAACCCTTTTTCTTGCACAAAGACTTTTTTAAAACAAACACAAAAAATGTTTTTAAAGATTTTAAAAAAATGGGGTTAAATTTGAAAAAAAGGGGAAAAAATAAAACCAATTTTTTAAAATTCCCTTTTTTTTAAAGAAAAAAAGAATTTAAAACCCTAATTTTAAAAATTTAATTTAAAAAAATAAAAAAGGGAATTTTTCTTTTTTTTTGTTTTAAAGGTTTTTTAAAAAAATTTTTTTTAAAACAAATCAAATTAAAATTTAAAATTAAAGATTTTAAGGTTTTAAAAGAATTGACCCACATAAAAGTAATTTAATAAAAAGTCATAAAATTTCTTTCCAAAAAATAACTTAAAAATTACCCGGGCAGTTTTTTTTTTTATTTTTTTTTAAAAAAAAACTTTAATTAATAAAATAAATTTTTTAAATTTTAAAACCATCATTCTTTTTAAACAAGAGTTTCAAAATTTTTAAATATAATTCTTATTTAAAAATAAAAACCTTTTTAAAAAATTATTTTACAATTTTTTTGTTCCCTTTTTTTTATATGTTTAAAGACTTTTGTTTTTTTTAAAATTTTTTTTTTAAGTTTTTAATCAAATAAAACCCAAAAATTTTTTAACTAAGAAATTTTTTTTTTCTTTTTAAAAAAATTATTTTTGTAAAATTTTTTCGTTTTGGTTCAAAATTTCCAAAAAAACCGGGCAATTAAAAAGTTGTATTTTTTTTACGAGATTGGAAAAAAAAAAGGGGGTTTCCAAGGGGTTTTTAACTTTGAAAATTTTTAAATTTTTTTCCTTTTATCTTCCATTTTTCCCAAAAGGGAAATTTTTAGGGAAAAAAAATTAAAAAGAAGGACCAAAAAGGTTTTTGATTTTTAAATGTTTATTTTTGCAAAAAACCTAGTTGGTTTTAAAGAAATTGGCATTTTTGTTTTTTTTAAAATAAAAATTTTTTTGCAAATGACGGCTTTTATTAACCCCTAAAAAGGTCGGGGAAACTTCGCCCCTTTTAAACTTTTTTTTATAAAGGGGGGGTTTGGGGGGCCCAAAAAAAATTTAAAACCCCCCATAAAAGTCTTGGTTTGGGTTAAAAAATTTAAAAAAACCCAAGATGATTTTTTGGAAAAAGGAAACATTCCTGGGCCAAAATTTTAAAAAAAAAAGTTTTTTTTGTTTTTTTAAAATGCAATGGGTTTTTGGGTTTTAAAATCTGGGTTGAATAATGCCCTTTTGAACCAAAAAATTGTTAAAATTTTTTAGGGTCCCTTAATTTTTGAAATTTTTGGGGTTTTTAAATTATTTAAAATTATTGAAAAATAATTTTAAAAGAGAAATTTTGAAAAAAAAAATTTTTTTACTTTTAATTTAAAATTTTAACATCAAAATTTAGTTGGTTTTTAAATTATTTGTTTAAAAATTTTAAATTTGGGAAAACAAAAAGACCATACAAAAAAATTTTTTTTAAAAATTTTAAAATTAAAAAAAAATTGAAAAAATTTTGGGAAAAAATGATAGTATTTTCTTTTGAATTATTTTGTTTTTAATTTAAAAAATATTTTTAAATTTTTAAAAGCCAAAAACCCTTGGATTGTTTTTTAAAAAAAATTTTTGGGAAAAAAAAAATTACAACAACAAAACAACAAATTCGGGGTTTTTAACATGAAAAAAAATATTTTAAAGTTTTTATAAAATTTTTTTCCCGGAATTTTCTAAACCAAATTTAAACAAAAAACAAAAGTCTAAAAATTTTAAAAAGCTTCCAAAAATAAAAGAAGGCAAAATTAAAATTATTCTTTTTTTAAGGTTTTAACCGGGTTCAATAAAATATTAATTTTATTAAATATAATAAAATTAAACAAAAAAATCCCTTTTATTTTAAGGGGGAAAAATAAAAAGTTGGGGTTTTTCCCTTATTTTTTTTAAAAATTGCATTTTGTAAAACAATTTTTTTTTTGGGTTAAAATCTAAACAAACAAATTTGTTTCCGGGTTCCCCCTTTAAAGATGCCTTTTTATTCAAATTTTTGGAAATAAATTTAAAATTATTAATTTAAATTTTTTAACGGAAAACCAATTTGAGGGTTTCCCATTAATTAAAAGAAAAAATTCACGAACTTCTTTAAAAAACATCATTTTTTTAAAAAGGGAGGTTTTTTTAAAATTTTGGGGTAAAATAGGAGGAAAAAATGCAAAAAAAAATAATTTCGGTTTTTTTGCTTTCGTTTTTTCAATTTTCCTAATTTTTAAAAAAATGGGTTTTAAAAAATTTAAAAATAAAAATTTAGTTAATTTTTTTTAAAATAAAAAATTTTTAAAAATAAAAAGCCAAAAAACCTTTTTGTTTGGGAATTAATTATAAAATAAATAAAATAAAGAGTATTTATTAAAAACTTTAAATTTTAAAAACCAAATTAATGACATTTAAAAAAATTTTATGACTTTAACATCCCAAAAGGGTTTTTTAACTTTTAAATTTTAAAAGTTTGAACGAAAAATTCCAATGAAAACCCCATTTTTTTTTAATTTTAGATAATTTTTTTAATTTTTGATCAGTATTTTATTAAAATGAAGAAGAATTAGCCTCCCAATTCCAAACATTTAAAAAAAAAAAAAAAAATTTAAATTATTTGATGTTTAAGCAAAATTTTAAGGTACATTTTAAAAAAATTTTAAAAGCTTGGGTTTTAAATTTTTAAAAATTTTTTAAATAACGGGGTTTTAAGTGCAAAAAGGAACGAAATTTTACCCCCTGGGGGAAAATCTTTAAAATTTTCAACCTTTAACATTTTTTTTGGGTAAAGGGTTTTTTTCTTTTCCAAAATTTTTAAAAATTGTGTTTTAAAAAAAATGTTGTTTTTTTTGAAAACAATTTTTTTTTATTTTAAAAAAAAAGTTTGTTTAAAAGAAAAATTTTTTCCAGGAGGGCCAAAATAGACCCAAATTCCTTTTTCGGGTTTTAAAAATTTTTTCTTTTAAACGGAAAAGCTTTTAAATTTACTATGCAAATTTTTTTGTCTGATATTTTTTAGAAATAAAAAAATTCGAAAATTTTTTTTATCAATTTTGAAATATTTAAATTTTGTGAAAAAAACTGGTTTTAAAAAAAAATTTTGGAAAAATGAATTTTTGGGATTTTCAGGAAATATTTTTTAAAGGAAATTATTAACTAAAAATTTTAAACCTACAACCCCCTAAAAGGTTAATTGGGGTTTTAAAAAAATTTTGCTTTTACTTCTTTAAATTCCGATTTTTGTTAAATTTTTTGATAAAATAGTTTTTATGGGTTTTTGAAAATTTTTTGGGGGCATTTTAACGCCATTCCAAACCATTTTATTTCCGTCATATAGGCGGGTAGTTTCCCTAAAAATCAGTACTATACTACCTTCAGTTTCTAACCCTCACCAGAATAAGTTCTCAATTATTTTACAGATTTGACTTTGAGGCAGCTTCAACCCTTTTTTACACGTAGCCCGCTTCATTTTTTTCACGTAGACACTTTGATGGAAGTTGTCACATTTGTAAAAAATACATCTGTTGATGTTTTAAAAATTTTAAAATCATTTGAAATTTTCATTTTCCTGTTTTAAAAAAAAATTGGGAAAATTTTTCAATAATAATTTTAAAAGTTTAAATTTTAAAACACATAAATTTTTGTTTTTTTTATGGGAAAAATTCTTTATTTTTTAAAAAAGGGTCGTAGGCATTTTTTTTTAAAAATTACACCTTTTATTATATTAAGATATTCCTAAATAATTTATTTTATAGGAATAATAAAAATTATATATTTTTAAAAAACGCCAAAAAATTTTAACTTTTAAATTTGGGGAATTTTATGCAAAATTTGATTTGCAAACACAAATCTTGCTCTTAAAAAAATGTATTGCAGGGCAACTTCACATAGGGAAAGTTTCGCACTGAAAAAAAAGAAACGAATTTTATGTTTTGACAAACAAAAATACTGAAAATAAAAAACAAAAAACTAAAACCCTATATGAAACCCAATTTCTGAGGGAAAAAAATAAAAACAAAAACCATTACCCAAAATTTTCAATTTTAAACATCAAAAAAATATTTTTTAAAACAAATGATAACATCTATCACAAAATTATACTTTTTTTCCCAGAAAAGATTGGGACTAGGTTTTTTTAAAACAGAAACCAAGATTACACCATCCCAATTTAAAAACCGTTTTACATAAAAAGAGAGGGCAGATAAACTAATAATTTTTTATGTCTGAAAATTTTGATTTTATAAATCGTTAAAGGTTTAAAGTTTAAAATTACCAAAATTTTATGTAAAAATTAGTAGTTCTTTAAAACGGGCAGGTGTTAAATAGCATAATTTTAAAACCCTTGTGGGTATCGCCAAAAGAAAAGGTTTAGTCAAACCAACAGGGGTTATTTTCCCTCCGCAGTTCATTTCGTTTGAGGGGTCCTTTAAAGTGTTTTATATCCCAAAGAAAGACCGTCAAAGGGCCCTTTTACATTTTTTCATCAAAGAGTCAAAATTGTTTTTTTTAAGAAAATTTAAATTGGTTTTTGGCAAAAAATTTGCAAGAACAAATTTTTTTTTTATTCATTATAAAAAAAAACATTAAATTAACAACCTGAAAAAGGGGGAAAAAAAAAATTTTGGTTTAAAGGGAAAAAACCCCCCAAAAAATTCCTAACCGGCCAAAATGTTTATTTAAAAATAAAAAGTCCCAAACAAATGTTGTTAAATCCCCAATGGAAAATTTTATAAAAAATTTTTCGCAAACCGAAGAAAAAAACAGTTAAAGTTTTCAAGCAATAAAATTCCGATTTTGGGTATATTTTTTCGATTCTTAAAACATCAAACAAAATTAAAATTTCTGCGTCTTTTTTATTGAGCCAAAATTGTGCCTAATTTTTTTCCGTACTTTTTGTCAGCTTAGCGGTTCTTTTATTTTAAAAGTCAAATTAAAAAATGATTTTCGTCACATAAACTAAAATAAAAGGGCAAAAATGACTTTATTTAAAAAATTTACGCCTTTTGGGTTTTTCTTTATTCAAAAGTTTTAAAAAACCCCTGCGTGTTACATTTTTAAAAAAAAACTAAATTTTTTAAAAACTTATTTTTAACCATCAGCAAGATGTCGCTTTTTTAAAAAAGTTCGATGTTTATTTTGCTAAAACTTTTTGATTATTTAAAAATACGGAACAAACATGCACAACCCTGCTCAATAAAAAAGAGGGCCTTTTACAAAACAAGTTTGCCCCTTCCGGGTCGTTATCTTTTTTTGGAGGCAAAACAGCCAATACGGGGGTTGAAAATTTTAAATAGGTTTATTTTTTTTAATTAAAACCAAATTTTTTTCTCAATGGATCATAAAAAAAATTTTTTTATAATTATGGCTTTTAAATGTCTTTCCGCCACCCCGGGGCCCCCCATTTTTTTGTCCAACCTTCCCCGGTTATTTTTTAAATTTAAAAAATTGGCCCTTTTTATCCGGTTTTTTTGGTTTGGTGTGTTTTTTTGGGCTACATTATGCGTTCCCCGTGAAAGTTGCCCGGGCCCTTGTTGATCCCATTTTCGTTTTTTATTTTATTTAATTTTTTAAAAAGGTATTTTTTTTAAAACAAGTAAACCAAATTTTTGTATCTATTTTAACCCTTCTAATTGAAATTTTCACTCTCTCTATTTCACTTTAAAAAACCTAAGTTCATTTTTCAAAGCAAATTTTTAAACAAAGAAAGTTCAAGAGTTCCCCAAAAAAGACAAGGGATTTTAAAAAATATAAAAATAAGTTCCCGTCATTCCCTCAAAAAAAACAATAGAAAAACGGAAAAGCCAGACAAATTTGGGGCCCGTTTAAAAAAAATTTAAAAAGATTTATAAGTTAAACTTGTCATAATCATTTTAAAAAGAGTAAAGGGCAAAAACAAAAAAAATAGCCCTATAACCGGTTTACTTCTAACACTATCGAAATAGGGTTTTTATAAAAACCAAAAGGGGGGCCGGAAACTGCATTATTCTACAACAAGCACTCGCCTTTTTTTAAAACCCCCTTTTTGTTTTTCAAACCAAAAACATTGACGGGGCCATTTTTAAAAAATAAATAAAAACAATTTTTGTCGAAAATTTGTTGGTTTAAAAATAGAATGGAAAAAAATGGTCTAAAAAAGGAAAAAAAATTTCCCAAACCCAAAATCTTTAATATTAAATTTTTCCTATTTTGTTGTAAATTTTTTTACCCAATTTAAAACCCTTTAAATTTTTCGTGCATTTTTGTTAAAAAAATTTCACATTTTTCGTTCAAAGGGTTTGTAAAATTTAAAGATCTATATATTAAGATATAGAATAAAAGGGCATCTTTATACTAAGATAGATCCCTTTCCTTTTGGGAAACGCCAAAAGTCTGTTTTAAAAAAATTTAATTGGGTTTTCCCTTAATAGCGCTATAATTCGGACCTTTTCTATAAAAACACGCTTTTTGCATTTATAGCGTAATGGATTGAACTAATTTGGAAAGCATGCCCCAAATTTTCAGAAATTTCTGTTTGTTTACAAAGTGGGTTTTCCCCTTTTAAAGGGAATTCGTTTTGCCGGTGTTTTACCCCGTTTTTTAAAAAGACAAAGTTTGTTTAAACATATATATTTTAAAAATTTTAAAAATAAAAAAACACGATTTTACGTTAAAAGAATATTGAAAAAAGAATTCCATCTCTTCCTATTGTAACTTCATGTATGTATTTATTTATTCAGATAAAGTGTCCTTTGTCTGAAGGTGTAAGTGCCAAACATTTAATCAGGTAAATTTATTTATGGAACCTGTTCGCATTAAAGTTAAATCAAAACAAACAGAAAACACTTAAAATTTATCTTTAGCATTATGGCAGGCAACAACAAAATTTCTTTAATTAACAATTTTTGTCATATATTTATTTATCCTTCTTTTTTTGTAATAAAAAAGGTATAATGATTCAAATGATCTCATAAGAATCTGGTATATTCCAGTCGGTACCCGAAAAATAGTTTAAGCAAATATTTTATAAAAGATTGTGCCACAAGTGATGATTAGTAATGTTTAAATCTTGTTAGTTTCCATCTGGGTTGTCATAGTGAAATTGATAAAACCTCAGTATATTAATTTTTTTTATAAAACATCGTTTCTTATAGGATATAATATAAGCAAACTCTGATACATTTGATACTCCAATGCATTTTCATAGTTAATTGTTTTAGATACAACCGAGTAGTGTTTATGTAGTGTGACATATCTCCAAATTTTATAAAACACTGTTAAGAATCGTTGGTCACATTGCATAGTGAAAAAAACCGAACACTAGAAATAACAGAAACATTTTTTTTTCGAACACTAATGAAATCTACTCGTAACGCATCACTTCGAAGACTTGTGAGATTGACACAAACTTGTTCACCATTAATAAAACTGAAACCTCTCAATGATAACATCTGTATCCAGTTTTTTAATGACGCAAACACGTTTTTTTCGACACAATCGAAGTCACTCAGAACAAATGTTTTATCTAACTAAAGGGTGAAATTTATAACTTAGCCATTCGTAAATGAGGCTAGAGTAACTACAGAATTGAAATAAATACAGTTGATTTATCAGGTATAAGGAATATATATCAACTGAATACCACAAATAGTAAAAATGTCATCATACGTAACCTATTATGATTAATAGAGTTGCAGTCATGTTATCTGTAGGCTTAGATAGCTTTAAAAGGTCAGCCAGGTTGAAACTTAACACGATTTTACACTTTTTTCTGGTTATATATATCATTATTATATACGGAACCTTGAGAATGTCATTTACTGAATGTGAGGATATATATTTCAATCATATTATCTGTAGGCTTAAGTAGATTTAAAAGATCAGCCAGACCTAACTCAATTTTACACTTTTTGCTGTTGCTATATATATCATTATTTAGACGCATATTTTCAAGTTAATTTAAGTTAAATCTGACTTTTTTTTCTTTTCATATGTTTTACCTAACATGTACAATATAATCAATTAAGTTTGCACAATTTAAAATCATCATTTTGAACTTATTGGCAAGGTTAATTAGTCGTGGAATTTGTATTTTCAATTCCGTTCTGTTAAATTTTTCTAGTAGATTTATTTTCTGAAAAATGTTCATCCTTCAATTAACGCTTCCCGTGGGGCTCAAACCTCCGACTTCCGAATCCGAAAGCGGGCATCTAGGCCAACATTGTCGGTTTATATTTAATAATAGAAGCAGGTGCTGTGTTCTGTGAACGTTGCCCTTACCTTTTTGGTTTTTGTTTTATTTCTTTTTAGAAGAGTAACCTTGAATCCATAAGTTAGCTAAAGAGCTTCCTCCCATGAAAGAATCAAAACTCCATGTCGCATTTCGAACCGAAAACAGTCAGTGGCAAGTGATGTGAAACAAGTGATCTGAACAAATCGGCAAAAAAGGCATGAAATAAGTCAGCTTTTCCCAGTAGTTGCTTACAATATACATAAATTTGTCATAATACATGAAGACTAACAAACGTTCTTGCGTACGTCACATAACAAATAATTGAACAAAAAATGTTCAACATTTAAATCTTCAACTCTTAGAGGCTGTCATGAAAATTTAAGCCTTGCAATAATTTTACAGTGAAGTAGTGCGTACATGAATAAACATTTTCATATTGCTCACGGCTGTTTTATGCATGTTATTTCGTTTCATATCAGTAGAGTGCACTTGGTAAAATAATACAACATAATAGAAGGAAATAATTCATCAGACAAAATAAAGCTCAAGACATGTTTTCCTGTTAATGTATGAGTATCAATTACAAACATGAATCTAAATGGACAGTGATTAATAGAATAATACCACACAATGAAACACAAGTAGATTATAACAATCTGTAAAAATGGTGATCCCTCGGAAGCATTGCTCTTAACAAAATAAAAATGTCATTTTTAGACTCGATTTGATTGAGTTTGTATTTAGGGATAATGATACAGTAAAGGCAACATCCCTTCACGCCGCCTAGCACCGGCTAAAGCGGTACTCAAGTGCATCTCTACTTAGGTCATAGCACAAGTTTCAGATTTATGTTTTATTTTTCAAGAACCCGCTTTTGGGTTTTATTGAATATTTTAAGTACCTAGTGTATCTTTGATAGTATCAGAATTTATTTGATGGCCTGTAACATTTAAATATCAAGATCTATAAATATATTTTATTGTTTTACAACTTTGTTGAAGTTGATCAAATTGCCAAAGCTGAAAGAAATAGTGCACGCAGGGTTCCTATCATAATAGAAAATTGACAATTTTGCAATGATATTCAATCGTCATGAAGTTCACTTCGTACACAAATTATTTTCAAATTTGAGTGCGATAAATAAAATAGAGAATGTCAGAATTCCTAAAGAAAGCCCAACACTGGGCCTGTTCATGGACGGTAATGGAAAGTGCAAGTTACCGTTCACGTCCCCTAGCAGCGGCTTAACTTGAGAAAAGAAGCGTGCTTTTTAAATTCAACAATACATACTAAAACTCTAAAACGAAATCAATAAAATCGTGAAAGAACTATTTATCAAAGGTAGTTTTAATAAAGACGAATACGTTAGATAATTACCTGTCAATCAGTGTTCATTAAGAGAAGGTATAATTAGTTAAAAAGTGAATATTCGATTACCCAAGACATTGAGTGTGCTCTTATTAGGATTTAATGCACCTACGCCATGACAAATGAGAATTTATAGAGAAGAAAGGTAGGTCGTTAATGAAATGGAATAGAGAAGCTATGGAAAAGATTTTGCATTCAAGACAATGAGCATTTTATATCATGATGAAGTAGATGGTTGAAATCTTATTATAACTCTATAAATAGCGTAGTTTTGAAAACGTATTATAACTTTTTCACTATGGCAGACAGTACTCTTTATGACATAGTCCCTTAATGTCTTGACATCAATTTATCACAAACATGGTGTAAAACGTTATTATAATACCTGATTTAGAAACATTGTAATACAATGTGCAACACATCAGTTTAATAAAATGAGCAGTCATTTTGCAGAGGCGTATAAAGGTAACTATGAATGAGATATTGACTCACAAATACAACTTGTTGCAGCAATATCACAATTTATATTGTTTGCCAACATAACGAGCTGCAGACAGAGATATTGACTGTAAATCCTTGTTGCGAGTGCAAATGTACGACTTGATCTTGTTAGTTTATACAAACGACTAAATTAATATCAATTTGTGCATTTACTAAATCTATTTGTACAGAAAATCAATCATAATTAGACTGAAATCCTATAATAAGTCTGAAATCCTTTGGAAGAATCGATGGAACACACACATAGGGTACTGATAGTCAATGTAAGGCAGTATACACTGTATACTTTTAAGAAATCAAAATGTTCTAGTGACACTTGTTGTTTTCGTCTAGATGAAAAAGTGAAAATAAAAATCCCTAAAGAAAATATGATAAACAAGATCACATGGAAAGGCGGCGTTTAATGAACGAAGCCCCAATACGATCAAGCAACAAGAGCCAGTGGCAATGAGCCAAGGAGGACCACAAACAAAAACAGGACAGGGCACAAGGAAGAGCATGGACAGGTTAATCACTAAACACATACATAAGAAGAAATAATTAGTAACTGATAAGGAACTCAAAGAAAACAAATCAATGATTGATTAATAGGCCCATAAAGTCAAAGAGTACAGGGGAAGGGGACAGGAGACCCGTAGAAAGGGGGGGGGGGTAAATAAAAGAAATAAAAACTTGGGGCAAGGGAAAGATACTTACCGTAGACAAGATAACAACAAGGGACACAAAAGTGTCAAAAGTGCCCAAAACGGCAAAATTGAAAGGTTTGAATGAGCCTGTTCATGGACGGTACTGTAGTGCAAACTTCACACTTGTTTTGTAATTTCCATGATATCTATTTATATGTTAAATCTGTACCATCTATCCTTTACATTTGTTATATTCTTAATTAGTAGTAACACATCATTAATATAGATTATTCGTCTAGACGAACACTATTTACACTGTGCTGTAATTAGACAGTTTGTTTCGGACATTTATTCAATTCTAATTGCCAATTTGAACGTTGAATGATAATGGAGATTGAGAAAACTAAATAAGCTTATTTGTCAATGAATACCAGCAAGAAATGATTTGCACTGCCCGTGAGTTAAATACATTTGAAACAGATACGGTTTGTAAAAGAAGATATGTATTAAAATTGATTTAAGTCAAACAAACTTGTAATCCGTTTATACATTTACATGTTCCTTATATCAACATTCTTTTCTATGAATTATAGCCTCGCCAATTATTCACTATTAACGGAATCTATTTTACATATTAAAAATTCTAGCTTTTATCACATTTGTCATGTTACTAAGCATGATTCTTATACTGTTTCATTTAGGATATACGTTCCTTGAAAACTTTAACAAGGTCAACAATTTAAGTTAATGGCAAAGGCAAAAATGTTCTACAGATATTGTAAAGCTTTTTAATATTAAATTCATGGTAATTAGTAAAATTAAGTTCTTGATAAATCATTCATTCTTACTCAACAAGAACAGTGATGAGAAGCTTGCTTATTTTTCTGTTTCTTTGGCTTTTCGTACGTTATATTTGTTGAAACCAATTTTATTATATGAACTGAAGTGTGCGTTTTTGTTAGAATTGTTAGTTTGAAATATTTTTGAATTTAAAATAAAAATTAATACTCGGTATGATTCTAAAGGAATACAAATTGCTAATTTGCATCTCCCTTTTGTGTCGATCAATATTGTTTTAAAAACCTTTATGATTACTTGATTATAGACGACATGAAATGCTTAATGACATTGGAAATGCAGTTTTGTCAATACAGGAAACGATCTTGATAATTAGAAACTTTGTAAAGGTCAAGTTTTCAAACAGTTAACATTCAAGTTAAATTGTGTCGGATCTGACTTCTAGTTCATGCATTGTTTTATTCTGAAAGAAGTGAGTAGTTATTATTTATGAATAAAATTGACATTTTAAACATGTATCTGGTCGTAATGTTTCTTATACTTATTTGCAATTAGTTCATTTTCGAAATTTAAAACCATGAATCTGGAATAAAAAGGAAAGATTTTATTTTCAAAATCTTTGATGAATTTTATAATACATGGTGTATGCGAATTCGTTTTAACGAGAAAATCTAGAGAAAAAATATACTTTATAAAACAGTGTAGACTACTAGGATTATATATTTTCTATGGTAATGTTATTTACATGTATTTATTATACTTTTGCTAAAATAGGAATACATTACAAAATGTCATTAATTATACTAAAAAGACAGAAACATTAAACGAATAAAGCATGATAAATCTTTTAAGAAGGAAAAATATCTTATTTTCGAGAAAGAAATGTAGTGTGAATAAGTTGCTATCAAAGACAATTTACTTGATAATTAATCTTTGAGTATGTTAAAATGGACGCCGCCTTTAATGGATAGCTTATCTTTTTTACACATACGATTTGAAATAGACAAAAGCACATAAATACTTAGAAGAAAATAAGTTATTTATTAAAACATTCCTCCGAATACATTGCTCAATTTCAACGTTCACTGCCTGTCCGATAAGTCGGTGTTTAACTGTATATGCTTTCTTTGTTGAAAGAATTTAGAGGAAAACATTTTTTTCTCGTTTATGTTTTAACTTCTTAGATGATATTTATATGAAATTGTGTGAAATGATTTAGCACTGCCTTACACAACGCCTCCATGGTCCCATTAATGTGACAAATGTATCACTTAGTAATCCTTATTTAGTGAGTGTAAGTCTTCTTTTATATTTGCTAACTCTTAGTCGGAGTAGTTCATCTAAAATATATGATGTTCAAAAAAATATTCAATATCATTTCAGATATGAGCCGTGACATGACATTTCCAACATAGTGGTCAAATTTGACATTTTCACTTTTTCAAATATTCTCAAAAAGCAATCTTTTCTGAATCATTTGAAACAAATTTTATTATTTTTGGACGATGAAAACTTGTTTTATAATACTTTTTTATCACACACCTGTTGTTGGTGACGGCGTTTAAGTTGACGTTAGTGACGACGTCGTTTAAAAGTACGACGTCGTTAAAAAGTACGTCAGTTTGACTAAACGGAAAATTATTTTGCTTAACATAATAATCCTGGAAAAATATTTTCAAATAAGACAATGCATGCAAAATTGAATATTCAAATAATTAACAACGTCGTTCCCATATGTGTTTAATTACACAGTCTTTTTTCCACTATAAATACTATATTATCAACTTTTAGATTTTCAGTACATAGATTAATTTTATTGTATTTCCAGCGAAGAGTTACTCTTCTCTCGTAGGTAACGGGCACGTTTCATCTTGCGAAACTTGTCGCACGTATGGACGTACAGATCTGTATAAGTACATCTGTCTTTCAAATGAGAGGCCGCCTGGCTGTAGTACAGGTGGCATTTGTTCTGCAGTGAACGTAGTGTCCGAATATCGTAAGAGTTTGAACGATCTTTCGTCACCATCGGGAGTTTTCCTCACAGTTACCTCGCCAGGTCTATTGTGCTCAATTCTGGAACCATGGATTGAAAATATATATTGAAATACTAATTTATACTTCCACAAAACACTTATGTAAAAATATATATCTCATAAGAAAGTGGCTAGCCGTACGGACCCGAACTGCTAGCCAAAAGTTAAGCAGTCGCGCACGTCTAGCCTATACGCACTGAACTGGGCTGTATCATGAACAGAAATTTTCTATGTCCGCTAAAATTGATAAAGATAAAAATTTATTACAACTGTATTACGTCTATAGACATGATTTAATAATGTTTCAGTTTATTTCCCCTGTACTTTCGCACGGACTTTATCAAAATCTGTGATTTTTAGAGAAAACTTCCGATCATCAAACGCCAAAAATAATATATTTACGTTAATTGTTAAAGTTTTCATGATACTCAAGGAAAGAAAGTTTGCATTTTTTTTCTCAAAATGCCGTACGGCTAGCCTCAACAGTGTGTATAGGCTAGTCGTACGTGACTAAGGTATGGCTAGAACTTTTGGCTAGCAATACGGCCCCGTGCGGCTAGCCACTGCCATTTCATAAAGATAATTTCATAATGCAACGTAAATTTATTCGTAAAGAATGATAAAAGAAAATCTGTATAAAAAGTATATATTAACATTGACACCTGAAATGTTGATATGATGAAATTCCCGGTAGGGCTTTGTAGTACTGATTAAAGTATGTCTTCCAGTCAAACCATGTCCATTCTGGGTAGCTCACTGATTCGTTAACAGTTGAAGACTTGTTTACTTGATTTACAAGATCAAGCAAGGAATCTGCATCACATCGCCTACAAAGAGTAAAAGTTCTCGAATTTAAAGCTAGTAAAGGATTAATACCGACGTAACTATACAAGGTGTCGCTCGAAATATATGGACAGTTCCATAAACAGTATGTAGCCATAGATATAGAAAACCGTATATAAGATATATCTAATAAACCCTGATGATATTATGAAAAAGATATGGATATTTTTAACGTTATTTTAAACAATCATAGTAATGAATTATATTGACCTTCTAATAAGCTATTAGAATTAGCAAACACACTTGTATAATCTCTTAAAATTTGCAAATCCAGCGTCTACAAGACATCTACTGTGACCAGGAATCTGCATGTGTAGGTCAATTCTCTTGTGCAGTCCTGTCATTACACGCCATGAAAGATAGGCTAACACATATCTGTTTTTGTTTTGTCCTATAAAAGGAATGATTTACGGACATAATGTGTGAATTTTGGCAATAATTTTAATTAATTTATTCATTTATTTTATGAACTTTACTGGTTTCATTCATTCATTCAATTATTCATTCATTCATTCATTCACATTTTATTTATACATTTACATAGGGACTCGGAACAGAGTCGGCGCGATCGTAAACCAACAAAACAAAAAAGAATCAATTCATAAATTGCAATTAAAACATATTTTCTATTTATCAATTAGCTTATTTAGTTTGTCTCGATTATTTATTTCAATAAAGAGTTCCTTTTAGAAAAAGGTTGAAAAAATTTCAAATACCAGCGCAGTTATCAGCATGTAATGAACAATAATCTTCCTGTTTACCAACGCGTTGGAAAGCATGGTGCATCATACTAATTACAGCATTTGGACCGTGTGACAGCTTTCCGTCTACGCCGATGCACTGGCTCTCATCAAAAAGATAGATTAATTGGCGTGGATCTCCATCGGTGCGGAAGCCAAATACTTGTACCTAAACAAATATTCATCTTCTAACTTTTAATTTTTTTTCTTACAAAGTTCTCAAATGAATTATGTATGTATAAAACAAGCATGTTAATTTCTTAAAACATATCGGGTATTTTTCCCGGTCATTAAAAACCCCATTATGCGTGTTTAGTTTTGATGAATAAATCTAAAATACTGGCACAAAATTTAAAATAACTTCATTATGGTATAAATTGCACATGAGTGCATGTTTTAGAATGTGTAGAACGTTTTTTTTAATGAAGTCTTTGGACGAGAATCTACTTCCGTTACTTATTTTTATAAAGTGTTTTTTTTTTCAGTTGCAGTATGATAATGTTATTCAAATGTTTGGTAATTTTTCATTGGCCAGTCGGTGTCCGTAGATTTATTCATGCGTGTTTGAAATTCAACCATTAATTACTTAAAAAGGCGCGTTGAAAATTGGTAGATAATTGATTAGTTATACTGCATTCTAAATAACGCATTGTAAATACAAAATGAGATGGGAAACAAAGAAATGGTAGATAAATTGTAACCTTTTTTAATGACAAGAAGTAAAGAGGTCCCATCTGACGAGCATGATGCGGAAGCGTGACGTTCTGGGCGAAATCAAATGTATAATGCATTGTACTAGGTATATTGCCGAGCAACGCGGCTGTCTCTAAGGCTGTCTTACTTTGACGAATCAATGTCAGATAAAGATTTCTTTCTTCTTGTGCTAGCTGAATATGTGTTTGCATAGATGACGTCGCGGCCATCTTCTCAGATTCTGTCACAGCATCGACAATCTTCTTTCGATATTGTTCACATTTTGAACAAACATCGTGACGTGGGGAAGCAATTACAATATGCGGCACACAAGCTTTCCATATCTGACAAAATGTTGTTCTTTTTACACACTTTCCATTCTCAGATCGTAAACTCTCAACATAAATAGAATGAATGGCTTTCTTTGTCAATGATGAATGTAGATAGATGGGTGGGAGATCACCACGCCCTCTCGGAGCAGCTGGCTGTGGTAAGCCATTCTCGTCAGCATACGACCGTAAAAATGTCACTATTTTCATAACATCGTCAAAATCGAGAGCATGAATAGGCTTTCGTCCAGTATTGCCATGTTTACGTGGAGATACGCCATGACCATGTACGTGTTCGCATAAAGCTCTCAGAGAAAAGTCTGTAATGTCATATAATATCATGAAAGCCTGACGGCATATTTTCTTTCCTTCAAAACAATACAAGTAAGTGGGGCGCTTTCTCGAGCCACTCCTGGTGTCAGCGTCTGATATTTTTACTGTGTTTAAAATAGTCATAATTAATTGTTCTTTTTCTTCCTTTAACATATCTCTAATAGATAAGATATGGTCATTAATATCGGAAGAACTAACTTTTTCTATGCATTTATTTTCGCAGTTACAATGTTTAAAAAGAACACAACTATCCCACTCAATAAATGGATTTTCATTTTCCTTATCGTTAGAACATTGGTCAAGGTATTGTGCGACCAGAATTTCATTTCCTATCGATGTGTCGCCGTCTTCGGACTCTGTTATACAAATATCATGGTCAGGTAATGGTGTCTCATTTGTATTTGATAAACCAAAATGATCATTGAACAAATTGTTGATCTCCTAAAACGAAAATAAAATAAAGAAAACCGTAAAATAATAATTCTAATTATTAAGTTGTACTTTTGATTTAAGACTATTACGGCCAAAATGGAATTTAGGCGTTCACGTTGCTCTACTGTGAGTGATACAAGGGGGACAATCCGTCTAGAGCTTATGTTTTATCTATCGGCTGCATTTTTATAGACATTGATTCTACCTAGCCGTGTTTACACTTGTTTATCCACTGAGTTAAACTTCTTATAAAGATTTTATTTTTAATGTAACTTTTATTAAACTGTAGAACAATTATCATAATAAATTTACAATTTCAAATTGCTGTTTAAATCATCGTACACAGTTTAAATCATCGTACACAGTCACAGAGTATGATGGTAAGGGGACAGTAGCGGCTCTTTGATTAAAAATATTAGACAATGCATCTTCATAGCCATGCAGATATTTAATAATTGAAACATGTCATATGTACATCTTTATACTTTAGAAAAGAAAATCGGGGAAAAGGTAATTTAAATATTTTACAATGCCCATTTGTTGTTTTTATAAACACGTCTGCCTACAGAACAGTACAGACCTCATTCCGAGATTAAAAATCTGATTGTTACACATTTGCTTTAATTGTTTTCATTCTTGAACTTACGTGTAGTTTCTTGCAAAACAAAGAACAAGTTATACCTGCAACTCTTCTCCGCCCTCTGCCATTATGTTTAATAATTATACGATTTAACGGACCCGCCCACTTCATACATTGTTTTTTGTTTACAACGCTCCATGGATACAACGGGTGCGCGCACTGTTAAAAACTGTACAGCGCTGATTGAAAACACGCGCGATATATAATTTAAAAAAAAAACGTGGTAATTTTGGCGTCAACTTTGACGTCGTGTTTCTACGATTACGTCATTTGACCACTATGTTGGAAATGTCATGTCACGGCTCATATATGACATTCATAAAGTTTATTTGTTAAATGTTAGGTAAAACCTACTCATATTCATTTTGAATGTTTAGCTCCACTTTCTTTTTTTTTCTTCAAATAGTCCTTGTAAAATGTAGGTATTGATTTATTAAGAATGGAATGAAACGAAATTATTGTGTCTTGTTTCAACATAACATTTCTATATGGCTTTATATCAGAAAAATGTGTGTTAAAATTTGACATTAAAAAAACTTTTTAAAATAAGGTATTTTACTTTGGCACATCATTATGTATAAAGAATAGATAATTTATTGAAGCGATAATGTTTATTGTAGTTTTTTTACTCGGTTTAAAAAGCTTCATCCAGTTTATGAGTTGAACAATTTTTATCACAATTGACCCTTGTTGCCGTTTGCTTGTGATGACATTGAAACAAATGAGACAGACACTTAAAGATTCGCTATAATTACACTATCAGTACTCTACATATAAATACATACTACTAATGATTATATTAATAATGTAATCACATTAAGTAAAACTAGCTCCTAGGCTCCTTGCCACTGGCTGTTGTTACTGGGTCGGGTGGGGGCTGCGTTCATTGAACGCCGCCTTTCCTTGATGATCTTGTTTATCATATTTTAGCACCAACTCATCCTTTAAAATGATAGAAAGCAAGGTATTTTTGAATTTAGTAACATCTTCAAATATGTTCACACGGCGCTTATCACGAAACCGTTTGCGACACGTCTGTGTCATTCCATGAAAAGCGGCTAACGACCCTAATGTATAAGGATGCAAGTGCCCTAAACGAGAAAACAACTAAATAAAATAGAAATTTGGAAGGGGACCAGACGTTTTGAATGCAAAGATCGTAATTAAATGTACACAAAATATGATAAACAAGATCAACAAAGAAAGGCAGCGTTCGATGAACGCAACCCCCACATGAACCAACAACAAGAACCAGCGCAAAGGAGCCCAGACGGACCCCCCAAACAAAAACATGACAGGGCACAAGGTAGAGCACGGACAAGCCCTAAGGCGATGCTTCGGAAAGGTAATAATGCAAGTTTCATTAATGGCCTTGCTCGTAGAGTGAAAAATAAACATTGTATTGGTTTAAGCTATTTAGGGTTCACAATGAAATTATGGAACCATTCGAGAGTACTTCATTTGCCGTTCATTATAAATAAATTAAAGAAATTTGTGTATATGGTGTAGCTTGAAAAATATAAGGAATGGGAATAGGAATTAATCGATTTTCGTCCTAAATATATAACAATCCGTCACAATTAATCTTAGGAGGAAATCTTACAGAAACTCAACAGAAATGAATGCACATATCACGATGCCTGACACGAGCTGTCTGATTACGTTTTATTTGACGTTTCAATCAAATTAAGATGGTGTCTCTGGAAAATCGTTACACAAAAGTTAAAATCAAATGGAAACATTATCCGTAAATTGCTTGAGTTCTTTTCAGTTCATTATTGTAATTTGTTGCTGTATTTACGCATTACCATTGATGATTGCTCCGCGCCCACAGGCGCCCGGATTTGAGCAATAAATCCTTTCGATTAACAGCTAAAAGTAAATCCGCATTCAAGAAGTCCTTTCGATTTCTATATTGGTTTCCCCGTCTATGATTCGCAGCATGTCATATTAATGAATGAGAACCGGAAAGCAGTTCTGCTTTTACATAAATTCGAAAGCTATAAATAGCTTTAAATGTTATACATTTGTTTTTTCCCTTTTTAGTAGTACATGCAATTATAATTTGTTACATTTTGAAATACATTTACACACATCATATCAAGTATACTATAAGAGATTGAATTTGTCAATATAAAGAAGATTTCAGGCATAAAATTTTAACAATTTTGCTTTTGATAATTATTTTTAATTTATATTTATGAAATTAAATGTTTAATGATAACATGTTGATATATTGGTTGTTTTGAAATAATTAAACTTTAGTATATTACGCTACATTTATTTAGCATCATTGATACAGCATACTACTTTGTGATAATGGTATGAATGCATTTTGTAGCCTTGCGAGAGGATGGACTCACCTTAAGGTGATTCGCTTTGTCAGCCAAGTTTGTGTACACAAAGTTTGAGCAAAGTGAGAGATGGCAAAAATTCATATATTTATTGTTTGTTTTGGGTTTTACGTCACATCGACACAGTATAGGTCATATCGCGACGTTCCAGCTTTACTGGTGGAGGAAGACCTCAGGTGCCCTTCCGTGCATTATTTCAGGCACGAACGGGCACCTGAGTAGAACCACCGACGTTCCGTAAGCTAGCTGGATAGCTTCCTCACATGAAAGAATCCTAAGTCCCTGTCGGGATTCGAACCCACAGCGGTGAGGGGCAAGTGGTTTAACAGTCAACGACCTTAACCACTCGGCCACGGACGCCCCTAAATTCATATATCAACAAAGCTCACATTGTTATATGATTAGCTATTTGCAAGTACACTTCCAATTCTATGTTTTAAAGACTATTTTAAACAAAAGGAAAAATGATAACAATAAGAAATTTACATTGAATAGGCTACATTTCTGAAGACCAAAAACATTCTGTTGCAAATCTTTATGCACATTTCATGAATGGCAAAATCCAGTTTAAAGTCTATTTTAGTGCAAACAAATGGTACTTTTTGCAGAAAATACAAACAAAAACTTTTAAAAACATAAATCTTAGGAAAGTAGTTTATATGACCTTGAAAAAACGTGGCCTCCATGGCATGTGTAAAAAAGTAGTACCATGAAAATAAACATCATTTACCTATTTCTTGTGTACATGACAAACAGGCACATTTCACTGTTAAAAAGGGTTAGATTTTAAAGTTTGATTGTGTTTTCATTTTAATTGTAGTTCATAAGGCTATAAATGATGATTGTTTTCTTGCACTACTTTTTTACAAAAAAATAATGGAGGCCATGTGCTAAGAAGGACATGAGATACTGATTTATTTGGAGTTAAAGTTTGAAAAAATTTTGTATTTGCTGCAAAAAAAGCTTTTGTTGGCACTAAAACAGACTTTAAAAAGGATTTTGCAATTTAACCTATAGCTCTTCAGCGCTTCTTATGTAAAATTCTTCCAAGTATAATTTCCAATAACCGTAAATTATACCATACCCAGACTATGGTATAATTTTCAGTTTTGAAGATCGAAAGAGTAAGTGTTTGTGGGCGGAGCTATTGGTTAAAACAGATACACCATTGGTGCGTTGACGATTTCTGGGTTTGCGTAAATTATACCATAATCACGTGACCTTTCTTATGCAACCTCACTCGACTTCGTCTCGTGAAGTTAAGGCATAAGAAAGGTCACGTGATTATGGTATAATTTACGCAAACCCAGAAATCGTCAACACAGCAATGGTATATCTATTACACATGGAATGTGCATAAAACTTTGCAACAGAATGTTTTTGTCTTCAGAAATTCAGGGTAAATGTTCTTATTGTTATCATTTTTATTTTTGTTTATAATTGTCCTTAAATTATAAACCTGGAAGTGTATTTTCAAATGGTTCATCATTTTACAATAAGAGCTTTGTTGCTATATGAATTTTGGCCTACTTTCACTTTGGACAGACTTTTGTTAAAACAAACATGGCTTACAAAGCGGAATCACCTTAAGCATAGGCTAAAGATAGATATCATGACAACAACAGAAACATTGATCTGCAGTTTGAACATGAAGTGTAATGTTTTTTATGAATGGTTTTAAAGCAATTCAACAAAAAATATATATTGACCTCCCTAAAAATTAATTAACAATATTTTTTTTTATATACATTACCAATGTCAAATAGCTTTCATATCTTTGTCTCGTACGAATATGATATAAGTGAATTTCCTCATACCTACCTTAAATTCAGGTAACAGTATTTTATTATATTGATAAATACTGTATCTCTATGTAACGCGTGTATAACAAACAAAAAAAATCCTGAATTTGGTCTTTTGGAAATTCATCCCATTTTTTCATTCCAGAGTGTATTCTACTTTCAGTATTGAAAGAAACCATTTTTTTTAATTTGACATGAAAAATATAAATATAATATTACTATCTTATAATATTAGTCCGTTTTGTTACTATTTGTATATTTGTTACAATTATAACAGACTTTGATATTTCTAGCATCTATCTTCTGTTACTGAAACAGAACACAGTACAGTCATGTCACACAACATTTACAAGTCTTGTAAGTCTTGTTTGTATTCAATGGAATTACTTTCCTTTACAGGTAGGCATCAGTGAAAGCATTTTTTATATTGAATATTTTCCCCTCTTTTTAACGATGGACAGTTATGGACAGTCCATAAGCTAAGTATAATTATGCAAAAAATGGTTCACAAAACATTCGGAAAAAATCTACAATAGTACTTAATCTGAATATAACATGACCTGTGCGTAGGAATGATTTGGTAAGGTATCTGTAATGAGCACATTTTTTTGCGCGGAGCTTCTCAATTGCTGCATTGCAGCAACATTTGTGCTTGTATAAAATAGTGTATGCTAAATATTGGTCTCCATTATTCTATCACATTGATAAATATATTATCTGGCTGTATGTTGGCAAAGAGAAAAAAGAATCCCTAAAGAAAGTCCAACACAACAAAATTGAAAATCTTGCAGCCTCGGTTTGATTGAGCCTGTTTATGGACGGTACTGGAAAGTCCACGCCCTCTAGCACTGGCTTAAGCAGAATTCACATTTAACACGAAAATGGTGAAATCTTGAATTTAGAAACATCCGCAGATGTGTTCATACAGCGGTTATTATGGAACCTTCAATGTGACACAGTAGTGCCATTCCATGAAAAGCGGCGTATGGTCCCCAAGTAAAAGAATGCTTTTGCCCTAAACGAGAAAACAATGGGCGGAACTAAATAAAATGGAATTTTGAAAGGGGATCTGAAAACCGTGTTACCTTTCATGAAGCCAAAGTTTTGTCCTTTATCAACACAAAGAAGTAGAACCCCTTGGAAAATACGTATTCTATCCATGGTTACAAACTAATGTGACAGTGATCAATTGCACATAATTGATATAAAATATGTCGAGGAGATTTTTAAGCATTGTAATTATAAATGAAACTACTTGTATAAAGTTGTATGTCTTTACATAAGCGTATTTTAAAACCTTTCGTAATAGTTTTTAAGTATTCCTTCGTTCATGTTCTAATCATCACACACGCCTTATTTCAAAGTAATATAAATAGCTAATAGCTAATTAGCATCAAGCTAATATGTCAGTCAATAATTGTTAGAAACATGGAAAAGAAAACTATACGATTGCTTGATGAAAGGAGACATCAAGTGCTTTATAGAATAACAAATGCAAGAAGGTATTTTGGGTTAAAGACAAAATAGTAAAAACAAGGTGTAATCAAATATATTAAACATTGTGTCTTACATGAAGACATGTATTCTTAAGAAGAAAATAAATTCTAATAAAATTGACAAACTATTAACTACTTTCATTTTGTTTCTAAAATCAAGGAGGTAAGCATTTTCAAATGTTTTGACAAATGTCTTAACACATGGCCGTGGTGTTTTGCTTTAATGAGTATATAAAGTAATATGCAGATTAAAAAGATATTTAGCTTAGTTTACATGAATTTATTTTAGTTCGATTGTTTTGGAATTGAAACACCAACCAACCAATACTAGGCATTAATTGTAAACTTTATTGCTCACGGAATGTAGGGCTCGCCTCCCTCTGACGGGGTTTGAACCCAATGGTATTTTAAAATGTGCGAGTTAAATCGTAGACTAATTCATTATATTTTACCGTGAGTTTTATTGTAAAACTTTACGGAACAACCAAGTTGAACGCACCAAAAAGGTTCCTGGCAGGGCAAAGTACAAAAAAGTGAGAGTGCAAGGGCGGAAAAAAAGGGAAATGACGTCTTTATAACTGTTGCGAGTAACAATTTAATTAGAAAAATAAAAGAAAATGTAATAAAGTAGAAGCCTTAACTCAATTACCGTTTTAAGAAAGTCTAGCCGATGAAAGGCAATTACAGTTTCATTTAGTACTGACAATGTAAATAGAGTGACAGTTACCATTTCCTCGTTGAATGGATTGGTAGAAGGAATCGATTCCTTCCTTGTTTAGATACTTACTTCCTAGATCTTAATACGATTTTGTATAGCAACTTGAAGTATTGTAATGTCATTTAATGGAGCGTCCGTGGCCAAGTGGTTAAGGTCGTTGACTTCAAACCACTTGCCCCTCACCGCTGTGGGTTCGAATCCCACCGACTTTGGATTCTTTCATGTGAGGAAGCTATCCAGCTAGCTTACGGAACGGCGGTGGTTCTACTCAGTGCCCGTTCGTGCCTGAAATAATGCACGGAAGGGCATCTGAGATCTTCCTCCAACAGTAAACCTTGAACGTCGCGATATGACCTATACTGTGTCGATGTGACGTAAACCCCCCCCCCCAAAAAAAAAAAAAAATATGTATCAAAGAACAACATAGAAATGTATCGTTACGGAACGCAACCTTCCTTGATAACGTCCACTTAAACAATACCACCGAAAATAAACCGCGCATATATCGGTAAGGCACTATGGCTGAAGAGGAAGAGGGGGAGGGGGGAGGTCTTAGCCTTTTGTTGAAATAAGAGAACATTTTTCCGTTCAGTTTACCTAAAAAATAATGAACCTTATTCGAAATTTACAATTTTTTTACAGCTATTGCAATACTAGCTGACAGGCAATGATGGGTATAGCATGGGACAAATTAAATCAGCTTATAATGCACATTTTGGGCATTTTATTGATCCAACATTAACATAACGGTATCATTTACACCATTTGATACCATATAAATAGGAAAAAAAAGATGTAACCAAGTTTATAAAGATTTTCAAATGAATGAGACAAAATATCCATATTTTACTTCAGTATCCCCGACTTCTGGATATAATCGAAACAAGTAACTCAATAAACGATCCAAAGTTTGCAAAATTTAGTTTTCAAACATGTTGCTTAAAAAATCTTTATACACATTCTTATCCTAAGTTTAGTTCACATATTACTTATATTCGTCTTGTATCAGAAAACAACAACAACAACTAAACACACATGAACAATGAAATGAAATACATTTGTGTATTAGGCCTGTTCGGGATTAATAATTTTGAGTACTTATAGCTATAATGAAAGATCCGAGTGTCAGTAGAAAGTATAACATCAAAGATTCTGATCAGAGTTATAACACAACAACCAATTGCTAACACATTGTTATTCATTTCAACTACTGTAAGAACTTAAAACAAAGAATGACAGACACATTCTGTTAAAATGGCTTCTATGTAATTATTAGAAAAAAAAATGATCCTAACAGTTTCATGTGTTAATATTATCAATAATATATCTTTTGTTTATTTTGTCTTAAATGTTCAGGACTTGTTTTTTTAAACGTCCATAAGTGACATACGTAATTGGTTTGATACTATCTTCCTGTACTTAATTATTCAAAAGTTTCATTCGTTTGATAACCTGCCAGCAAAATGTCTTCTTTTTAGTTTTCATGATTTGCAATAAATTCTATTACGGACATTTACATTATGGACATTAAAACATCAGCATTGTCTTATTCGTTTGACCTGATTTAGTAAAGATACATTGATCAGTAACACATTTAAGATGCAAGGCAAGCCTTTTATATTTATAATTGAACAACGTAACAGTTTATGCATGTGCAATAAAACGTAATTATAGCGTTAATTGAATGAAAACTGCTCGTCTTTCAAACTCTTATTTCAATGTATTTAGCGGCATTAATTGCCTAGTGTCTCTTTGATAATTCTTTGAAGTACAAACACCTTTACATAAAATCAGTACGCATTTGCACTTAATTTCTGCTGAATCATTGCATATGCAAGGGGCAGGACGTGAAGTGGTTGCACACTTGGTTCAAGCGAGCGAATAAGTTGCAAACTTGACAAAATGGCGAACACGGCGTGAATTTTTGAAACGGGTGAACGAATTTTTGACAGGCAAGTGGGTTTCCTTGTTATTTTGAAGTTCATTAGTATGTCTATTCCATAATGCTATTTATATGCCACACTCGGTTAAAGGTTTCACCATCCTAGATTCTGTTTTGACGAAGTTATTGAAGATATAAACTGATCATGTAGATATTTTGAAATTTGACATGTGACTGTTCTGGTCAGTTTTTCTCCTAATTTATTCTAATTTGTAAGTTTTGAACTGCATTTAACAATAACAAAATATGTTTCTGTCAATGCTGTACAAATGGTTTAGTTCGCAAGTCCGAAGAAAACGTTCAATACACAATAATATCTTGTTCAAGCACATTTTGAACAATTCGCTCGCTTGAACCAAGTGTGCAACCACTTCACGGCCTGTCCCTTGATATGTAAATCATATAATAAGGGACGTTGTGATAATATATTGTTTGATTCTTGTGGAAAAGGATATTTTTTATGTTGGTTGTAAATACAATTTAAAAGAAAATGGTTTTTTAATGAGTTATAAACCATTTCTGTAAAGTTTCATGACTAGGTAAAATAACATTTTGAGTTACGTCAAACACATGTTGAACATTGCAAATCTCTAAACATGCCCATAATAAATTAATACACGATCAAACGCCAGTGGTCAACTACACATGCTGACCAACTTCTATGTAAAATATCATGACTCTATATCAAATACGTTTTAGGCTACGCATGACAAAGTTTAAAAAACTGCAAATGTTTCATACGTCAAGTGCAATAACTCTTCAAATACTGAATAAATGCATAAGGGAACACCTAAGTGCACATTTATACGAATTGTCTAACATTTCGGTAACATTTCATGACACTAGGTCAAATATACGCGCGACACATGTAAGAGATTGCACATTTTAACTAAGCCAAGGGCAATAACTCTGTCAACATTGGATAATTCACAATTTAAACTCCAGGTGTACAGCTGCAAAAACTGACCAATGTTTCGGTTACGTTGTATGACTCCAATTCGTATCTTTTTAGGCAACGCACGACAGAAATTAAAAGTTGAAAACTGTTACTAAGTCAAGGGCAAAAACTCAATAAATAAATCAATCAACAAGTGAATCTCCAGGTGCACAACTTTACATACTGATCAATATTTCTGTAAGGTTACACAACTTGAGGTCGATTACGTTTTAGGACACGCGCGACAGAAGATGAAAATACAAATGTTTACAAGATAAAAAGCAATTTCTCTATAAATACTAAATAAAGACACAATCAATTCCCAAGGTGTACAACTAAACATCCTGATCAACATTCCATTAAGGTTTCATGCTTTAGGTCAAGTAGTTTCAAAATTTCAAATTTGTACTAAGTCAAGGGCAATGACTGTAAAAAACTGAATTAATCCACACGTGAAATTTAAGGTGATCAACTTCACAAGCTAATCAACATTCCTGTAGAGTTTGTTGACTTCAGTTCAAGCACTTTTGGAACTTCATTTGACACAACACGAGAGTGCACAAACGCACGGACATGAGCAAAATTGATTCCCTCACTTTAGAGTGGGGGCCTAAAATTCCGATTGAGAGGAATGGGCACAAAATAAAATTTATTAATAATTGGAATAAAAAGTTCTGTATAAAATTATTTCATTAATTTCATACAATATTATACAATGCAGTTTAATATTATATTCAAAAATGAAATACCTAAAAATTAAGTAAAGATTAGATATTTTCAAAAAGAAAATTCTTCAGGATAAAAAAACCAGGATTAAAGTAAAAGCAGAAATAACATTCTGAAATGTCAAAGTTGAGTCACGCAAGCAAAATAAGAGTAAAATAATTATCTAAATTCTATTAAACAATGAAACCTTTATAACTAAAACCACATAATTTTAACTACTGTAGTCATTTGTCTTTATGCGCTATTGATATGTTTTTTTTTTCTTTTATTGGTTTTTCTTTTGTATCATTTCATCTCTAAATAAGAGAAATGGATTTTGAATGTATGCTTTTTCATTTTCTTTGTTTTTGTTATTATTCAAAAAATTATAATTTAATAGGTTGGCAATGATTGAGGAGGAATCAATTATAGCAAATATTTAGACTTTTTAATATAATTTTATAATATTGCATGCAAATATGAATGATTGTATTAATTAAAATAAATAATTCTAACAATCTGAAGTAAAGCAATAACTATAGAGGATTGGTTTTGAATGCATTTCAGATTTTCCTTCGAGTGAATCAATATTTTGTAATTATTTTGAAATTTTAAAACTATATTTTAAGCAAATTAAATTATATGAACATTAAAAGCTACAGATATTCTGTAATTCTGAATTTATTATTCAGATTAAAAGTAATAAAACTAATTCCTTGAAATTATAATGCAACAATTTCTGTAATTTCTGAGAAAAAAATCTATTTAGAATGAATATCTTAAAACTAAGTTTAGTAGGGTATAATTTTGGAACGCAATAAGACGTGTTACATGGAGTATTGTTGTAATACGAAAACATACATGTATAATCCGTGCATTCGTTACAACGTTATAAAAATTCATTATGTTACAAATTTCGAACTCCGAAATAACAGTGTTAATGAATTTTACAAAGCTAACTGAGAATTGTGTGCATTATTCAAAACCACTATCCCTATAATGGCGGTTTTTAAATAGAATGTTATCAATTTAAAGATAACAGTGTACCATATACTCATACATTCTTATGAATTTAGATGATTGATTCATATCTTGCTCGACGACAATTATCTCTTGGATGAATTGAAGAAGCGTCCGAAGATAGGTTCATATACCAATTATCTGTGTCACTCGTGCCATTTTGTTATCGCTATATAAGAAAATTTGGTTCCTGTTAAATGTTTCAAAATACTTTCATAAAGGGTGATGTATATTAAATCGAATATGACTATTACGATACATGAATATATGAAAAATAAACAGCATGACAGAGACATTGCTCTTGAACAGAAACCACACTTATTGGTTTAATTGAGTGATCGTTTATTTCAAATTTGATATAAGAATGTTCAATTTGGCTGTCATAAAATTCGTTGAATAATGTGACATTTTCCGATGTACCCTTCGTGTTAACAACCATCTTTGCGTGGAATATGTCTGATAGGATGCATTTCCCACGGTCTAATGTGACTTGAAGCTACCGTTGTAATTAATTAAATGATTTCGTTTTGCTTCAGAACAATAGTAATACACAAGTGTATATCAGTCCCTTAATCATGATTGTTGTCTATAAACTGTCATAAATGATTCAAGGTAATGCAATATAGTTTATTATTTCGTAATATTACATTACAAAAGTTATTAAATTAGTAGATGTTATTAGCGTGTTATTTGATGCTGATTGAAATATTAATTCCGAATAAGTGCATTAATATTAAATGATCGCTTACAATTTGATTATGATAGAAATAATAAAAATTAAACAGAACAAAAAGTAACCAAATAAGGTTTTTATTCGGATTGCGTTTTATTATATGACAGTTACAAATGCCTTTGATTTAGTTTGCCTGTTAGTTTATAGGTCTTTGCCTTTGTATTATTCAGTTAAGTGTAAGGTTTTGTTTTAAGCTACCGACACTTTAAATAATATAATCGACTCATAAAAACATTAATAATTTTGATACTGTATTTGACGATTTAAAAGATAAAAACATTCAACATACATTGTTAAATTGCAAGTCGTCATTGCTTCTAAGTATTATCTATTATTCTCAATATCATAATAATGTCAGTGTTTTTCATCTTGTTTTAAATCTGCTTTCCATTTTTTATCTAAAAAAAGAAACTGCTGTCAATCCTTGATAAAGTGTTTACTGTTGTGTTAAAAGGAACAGTCTAGCTAAAAACCATTGGAATTCTTTATTTTCCTTTAATTAAAAAGTGCATTTTTTACATAAAAAATGGCGAGTCTTGGACTGTATAAAAACATTAACCATGCAGACACCAAATAAATGTATACAATAATTGTAGAATTAATTATGCCCAAATTGGAATTTCAAAATATTGATAATTGCTATATATCTCTGTCTTTTTGTAAATCTCAAATAAACAAGTTTTGAGTACAGCAAGAGAATAAATGATAAGTTTTAAACTGTGCACTCATTTTTAATACAATAAGAATACTTATTATGCTGTAAAACAAACACCTGACGAAAGAAACACATTAACTTATCACTTATAGGCAATGCAGCTTCCAAATTCTCTTATTCAAATTAGATATACTCAGTAAGATTTTCCGATAATTCAATAAATTTTTGCACGAAAAGTATTTTAAATTATCAAAAGGCGAGCATTGTATATGCTAAAAATGTAACTTATTTGTTAAATAAAATCAATTCTACATATTGTCTGGAATAAGAAAAACAGTCTTAAAAAAAGTATTTTATCAATCGCGTGACTATGCAATGCAGGCGACCTTATATAATAAAAGGTAAACTATTTTTTTTATTTACATTACTTGTTTTAGGACATTCTCACACAAATCTAAACTCAGAAATAAAACAATATTTTAAATTCAAACATCTGCTACATCTATGTTGTATTTCTTGATTACATGGTACTACGACTGAAATAAAAATCAGATAAATCAGATTAACTTAATATGTACTTCTCGGAACATTATTTTGTACTTCAGACCTGTAGATTATCGATATGTTTATAATCTAATAGCGTTATTTCGTGACAAATTCAATATAATATGATATGTACAGTATAAACCAATATCTAGAAATATAAAATCAATTAAAGATAAAGCAAATCAATATACATGTACGTTTTCATATTGGCCTTTTCATTTTTTTGTTTTGATGTGATTAAAAAAAAATATCGAATTTTATACTTATACATAACACACAATAGCTGATAAATAGTGTTGATATTTATATAATCTAATTGACAATGTTTCCTCTACAATAATGTGTAATGTTTTTCAAGACCAACTGGCGAAATATTTCAAGTATTTATCAATAGCGTATTTTCCCCGGTAATTAGTCGTTTGTTATCATCATGTCATCTAGCCACGCAACCTTAATAGTTTAATGACGGCATTTAGTTAATTTTTCCTTCGTGTTA
>NW_026858596.1:0-8200 GCF_026571515.1 Ruditapes philippinarum
AATTTTAAAGCCTGCATTTCGGTCATGCTAATACGTGTTACTTATATGTAAATGCATGCTTTTGATAGTATCTGTACCTTCTTTTATCTCGATAATACAGTTCTGTATACCCTGTGTACAACTAAAAATGCAAATTCCGTATATCCCCTGTATATATTGAACATACGATTCCGTATATTCCCATGTATATGTAGAAAATACGATTCGTATATTCTTCTGTATATGTAGAAAATACGATTCCGTATATCATCTGTATAATGTGGATAATACGAGTCCGTATATCATCTGTATATGTAGAATATACGGTTCCGTATAATCCTCTGTATACGTAGAAAATACGAGTCCGTATATATCCTCTGTATATGTAGAAAATACGGTCTCGTATATCCTTGGTATATTTTATAGTATACTAGGGATAACAACCTTGATAAAGTCCGTATACGGGATTTTATTCTTCCGTATACTTCAAACATACGAACAAATATACGTACAATGTATATGGTGCAAATACGGAATTCGTATATGCCTGATGCATATACGGACTTCCCGTATACCCGGTGTTCCCTATACGGACTCGTATACTTGGTCGCATCCTATATTGACAAATACATCCCGTACACGCCCGTATATGTCAAAAATACGGGACCGTATATTCCCGTATATCAGTATATTTTTCGCAGTGTTTTAAGATTACCCTACTATATCAATGTTTTATTTCTGTGAATATAAAAGTAATATCTTATTAAAACGTGATACTAATTGTGCAAATTCAAAACACATGTGATAACCATCTAATTATTATCTATCTGTTTGTTTTCAATTAATGTTTCATTTTAGAAATGTAGTGTAAATATAAAATGGACTTCAAGTTAACCCAGTTTACGACCTTTTTAAATTGTTCTGTTTTCAATTATTTCTTTTGATATCCGTATAACAATGCGTTGATTGGCACATGCTACTAGTATTTCTTGTTATTACATCAATATTTTGCTCAGTTTACTATAAAAATGTTTTATTAGTGCAATAATTTCTGTATATACGATCACTATTTCTATCATAATAGGTCAGAATTGACGTTTGTCTGTTCTAAAGAAAACACACTTTAGAAAACATAGCTTCAATGTCATTTTGAGATATTTTCAGTTCAAATTTGTTTTTATACAATCGGGTATTAGTAGAATATATGATTGGTAGTTTACATTCACAAAAAACGGTTTCTTTCCAAAAACGAAGACACTTACTTACTTTCATATATATATATATTGTAATCATTAATAATTATATGAAAAAATATAACTTTCTTTAAACCACTTTTTGCTTCCAGTGTCATTCTAAAATTAGAAGTTGTTCTAATAATATTAAAACAACGAAATTGAAAAATTATATTTAAGAAAGTATAAAAACCTATAACAATGTAGCACGGAACGTATGGTAAAACAAAACTTTAGAAAGATCTCAGTCAAATCCTTGCGTACAAAATACTTTCGCAGATACTTAAACTGTCTGTCAGACATAACATATGATGGTATTAGAATGAAGTGCACAACACGCAAAAAGCGACATATTTGTCTAACCAAATCAACGAAATTATAAAATACCTCGTATAACTACAGCGGATTAGGGAAATCATCGCTGAGGTGCTGTCTACAATACTTCAGGGTTACATTTTGCAGATATTGACTTTAAACTAGCTAAAGAGTGTCTAAGATACAATATACAATCAGGTTTTTCTGACTTAAAGGCTTTGAAATCAACGTAAAATAAATGTATGTGTAAAACAAACAACTGGTACGCAAAATATTAAGGTAGTGTTAGAAAATTTAACGGCATACATAAATATTCCTGTTACATGTATTTGTAATTGAAATATAACTTTTAAATATGTACCTTTTAGTATATTTTTTGATTAGCAATGCGTTTTTATTTGCAGTATTATTTTACATTGTTATCATACAAAAAGAAGGAAGTATTTTGCTAATGTGAAAAACAACGACTTATTGCAAATTATGTCCCAAAGTGCAGGTATTTCATTTATCAAAAACTATTTAGATCCGTTTTCCTGTTACAATATTAGAAAGATTACCCATTGATCATATAGCTGACACATCAATTGATTGGTTCCTGTTTGGAAATAGTACAATTTAAGTGTTGGGTATTTTTGTACGGAAGTCTGAATGCTACTTTGTTTACATTTTACTACCTTAATGACAAATCATTTCATATGAGGCGCTCTTTACGTCCAACAAAAGCCTCTTATATACTACTACAACAACAACAACAACAACAACAAATACTTTTATTTAGAATCAGGTCACATAAATGCAACAACATGATCAAAAAGATTTTTTCTAATTGTGGGCATTTTAATTATATTTTCAAACTATATCCAATAACATAGAATGACTATAGCTATAATGCAAGTAATATATGGAACAGGTGGGGACAGTAGTTTTCGTATGTAACAATTTAACAAAATACAATATGTAAAGTTTTCGTATGTAACAATTTAACAAGATACAATGTGTAATGGTAGTAGTAAGGATTTTTTTTTTCAAATAAATAAAGTATCTTCGTATATAAAAACAAATTGGATAGGTAAATTCAAATCTAACGGGACAAACTGAAATACATACACCGTTGAGAAATAATTATTACAACTTTTACTATATCAATGTGCTTGGCGCACGGGAAGCATGATTTTTCATTCATAGATTATCTAAAGAAGGCGTGGCCAAGACTGAAGATCTTTCGGCGTAACCAAGCAACGGTGTGGCCGAAAATCGAAGTACAAGTCAAAAGTGCTCGCGTACTAGTCAGTGTGAAAAATAATAAATGGATTTATTGTTCATATGAATATTAATATTGATTCGGGCTCTTTGGATTAACGAAAGGTAAGCAAGACATAAGTGTTAATAATTATGTTCAATATTTACACGTGTTACATTTTCACGGTTAACCTTTGTTATTTAATTACGAAAATGGTTCATTATTTGTGCGTTATGTTTAATAATAGGCTTGGTGAATCGGAGGAAAACAGTTCCGCGAACTTCGGGACGTTCGGTCTATTATAGTAAGTTTTCGGGATAAATTTTATTCTCGCTTGTCTAAAAAAGGGACATTTAAATAAATAGTGGAATTCATCACCGATTTCGTTAAGTGGGCACAAAACGCATTTTCTATTTTCATATTGGACGTGGGAGTTGTACCATCGCCCCGTTTCAACAGGTAGTTTATGATTACCAGTTCTAAAATGAAATAAAGTCAGTCTCAAATGGCTTGGTAAGATTTTTAGATATGGTTCCAGTTTTACGTCAGTTTTATAAATTCTATAGTTGGTGCCTTTTGACGAAATGGTCAGCTGGCTATCCCATTTCTGTAAAAACTGATCAATAAGAGTACGTTTAATAATTTTATCAACATTTTTAAGGTTATTGGTATTTTGGTGTATCCAAAAAAAGGTGTTCCCCGTGGAGTTAAGAATATCTCAACCATTTGTTATTAATATTAGAGTTTAACATATTATCGTAACATATTTTAGATATTTTATTTTGATTTCCGGAGACTAATTTGCTCCAGAATTTAATTATTCTTGATTTAATTATAATTTCTAGAGGATATCTGCCTAGTTCTCCGTAAATCATATAGAGGGGCGTACTTTTCTTACTTTTCGTAATTTTTCTGAGGAAGTCGTTATGTACTTTTTCAATAATGTCAATATTCTCAAAACCCCAGACCTTGCAATTATACGTGAGTATTGGTAGTATAGTCTGATCGAATTATTTTAGATGAA
The DNA here is from genome assembly GCF_026571515.1 of Ruditapes philippinarum. Lineage (NCBI taxonomy): Eukaryota > Metazoa > Mollusca > Bivalvia > Venerida > Veneridae > Ruditapes > Ruditapes philippinarum. The sequence goes on from NW_026858596.1 coordinate 3,791, forward strand.
TATCTATAGGAAGATCAAGGTTAAATATTTTTGTATATAATACATGCATTGCTTTGTTTGCTTGACTGGAAATTAATTTTCTAGCACTGAGAAAGTTTCCTGAAGATAAAAATAAAACTCCTAGGTATTTATATTCTTTAACGATTTCAATTTGTTCTCCATTAAGAAAAAAGTTAAATATTTCCGGTTTGTTAGTTCCAAATACGATTATTTTTGTTTTACTCATGTTTATAGTTAATTTCCACGTTTGACAATATTTATGAAAATCGTTTAATAAGTTTTGAAATGTATCTGCATTTTCGCTGATGATAACAGTGTCGTCTGCATAGAGCAGGATAAACAATTTTAAATATAGGTCAATATCAGTATTTGGACGTTCAATTAAAATTCCGTTGTTGTTTTTAGCAAGATTTGATTCTAGATCGTTAAGATAGATAGAAAACAGGATCGGAGACATATTTTCACCTTGCCTGACGCCACACTGGCTTTTAAAAAACGGAGAAATATTATTATTTAATGTGACACATGACTTAATATCTGCATACATATTAAAAATGACCTGGAAGAGTTTTCCATTGATACCGGTTTGTAGCAACTTGCTCCATAAACCCACCCTCCAAATTTTGTCGAAAAATCAATGAACGAACAAAAAAGTTTTTTCTTTTTGGCTCTTAACTTATCTATAATAAATTTTAACGTAAAAACGTGGTCTGACGTTGAATAGTTAGATCTAAAACCTGCTTGATTTTCGTTCAATGCGTTATTGATTAAAAGAAACTTATTTATTCTTACACTCAAAATTGCAGTAAACAATTTTCCTAAACAGCTTAATATTGTTATTGGTCTATAATTTTCCACATCGAGTGGGGACCTTTCTTTTTTAAAATTGGGGTTATATTTCCTATTAACCAGCTGTCAGGTAGAATACCGGAATCAAATATTTTGTTAAAATAGTCGCAGTAAATTGGTGTCATTATATGTTCAGTACTCTTTAAATATTCGTTATATATATAGTCTAGTGGTGATGCAGCTTTTGAGTTATTACATTTTCGAATCGCTTTACTTACTTCTGCACAATAGATTTTACCATTAAGAATATCATTGTTTTCTTGTGAATTAATGTCAAAGTCAGAATTAAAGTTGTCATCATATTCCGTATCGACATTAGTATTTTTATAATATTCGTAAAAATTCCGGATGTCTGGCATTTTATTTTGTTTGGATTCAGTATCAAAACTATTCAAAATTTTCCAAAAATCCTTAGGCCGGTTTGAATGCATATGACGGAGTTTTCCTGTGTTTTTGTATAAAGGTATTCATCGTTTGTTTATAAACTTTACTCGCCCTATTTAATTCGCGCCTATATAGGTCAGACTTATGCAAATTATATCTCTTTCTCGCCGCGTGGTATCGCCGCCTATATTTAGCGCAGAGAGGCCCGAACCACGGTTTAGAATTATTTTTATTTATTGAAAAAGATGAGTCATTGTTAGGAAATGTCGATGAAGCCGAGTCATGAAAAAGTTCCGCAATATGCTCCGAGACCAAATTTATTTCGTGTTTAGAGGCATTAGGTGATATATTTTAAACCATATTTTTAACATCGTTGATTTTTTCGTCACGTAAGTTTTCTACGAATTTATTTGTTAACTTATTCTGCCATTTTGGTGGTTTCGATGGCGCCATTTGGTTAATAGTAACTTGCGGTTGGGGAAAATTGTTTGGAAAATTAAAAGAACAATTAACAGTGACTGAAAGGAGGGAATGGCCGTCAGAAAACAGGGGATCAGTGTTTATTATTTCAAAATTTGCAAAAAATTTAAAACAGTTAATTGTTGACACTACGTAGTCTATGGTAGAAGTATCTCTAAAAGTAAATTCACCAACTCTATAATCATTGCCTATACGCCCATTTAAAATAAAAATGTTACTGCATTTGCATAGCTCTAAGAATTTAAACCCTGTAGAGCTAAATTCGCCTAAAAAGTCCTCACTAAAATCAAAATGTTTTTGAAGAAATTCATCAAAAATCACGTAATCAGGTAAATCGGCAGTGTGAGCGTTTGCATCGCCCAGGATAATACAATATTTGTTGTTACTACATATAGTAGAAACCTCGTTTTCGAATTTGAAAAATTCGTCATCATTGTAAAAACGCCACTGTTGGGGAGGGATATATATAGCACCGATAAACAAATCTTCGTCTACATCAGTAAACAGAGATTTACAAATTTTTAGCCAAAAAATATATTCGCATTCAGACTTCTTAATTTCGATATAGTCAGTAACTGAGTTTTTAACTTGGAAACCAATACCTCCCGATTTTCGAATATATACCTCATTCCGTGGCTTAGAATAAAATGTGTATCCAGGTATTTGAATAACATCATAAAAATCAACTTTAGTCTCACAAATACAAAATATATCATTATTATGTACCAATTCTATGAAATCTGGGTAATTACATTTACTTTTAAGTCCACAGACGTTAAGACTTCCGATCTTTAAATTTGTTTTATCTGATGAAACGCCAAAGGAAAAAGTCTGGTTTTTAAGGTTTTCAATACATGCACAATTTTTGTCTAACTTATTGGAAATTTTTGTAGTACTTGTATCGCAACTAGTAATAGTTTTGTTACCTTGTTGTTGAATATAATGATCACATATTATTGTTTTAGAAGAACATGGCTTATTTAAACACAAATCACATAAAAAGACGTCTCTGATATATGTATAGTCATCGTTTGTTTGAGAAGTATTAATGTTTATGTCCGTTCTAGTTCCGGAAAACAAATCAGATCTGAGCACTGTCCCCGTCACATGCTATCCATCCGAATCAGAGTCATGCGTCGAGTTCGCGACCAAGGGGATATCCTCTATGCCATCATCTGCCTGTTGCCGTTTTGGACTAACGACCTGGGTGTTACGATGTTTGTCTAGTAATGGACCCATCCCACGTGTTGCCGAAGTTTTAACACTTGATGCATTTGCACGCGTAACTGGTGTTCCATTGTTTATACGTGGTGGGCGATAGTTACTACGTGGTGATCGTTTCGGGCTGCGTTCACGATTCGTGTGCTTACGGCCAGCAGTCCGGTCGATATATACCTCTTCGTCTGAAGAAACATTCAGTGTATTTTCTTGAGACATGTTAGTTTGGTGCGTGTGTCCTTTGTCTATTTCGCTGGTTTGGGGGCGTTCCATTGAGTTAGATTGGTGTTGCATGTATGCTTCTCGCATGGTTGCATTATTTTTCTACTTATATCTATGGTTAACATTATAAAACACCTTGCCCCTCTTCAATAATATAAAAAAAAATTCTGAAGCATAATGCGCCTTTAAAATTTTCATTAACCAATCTTAATGCCCATAAGTTTTAGTTTTTTTATTATCAAATTAATTATGCTCAAATGCCTTTCCTAAACACAAACACTTGTAAACTACGTTCTACGTCATATGATCAAATCATTTTGAATGTGATTACAACCTTTGCCATTTGTATATGCCAGATGACATTTGTAGTCTCCTTTTCAAATAGCAACTATTCACCTACTGCAATTCGTTTATAGAAGAGGACATCATTTTTTTCTCTGAAAAGTTTTAGGTACTATATAGTTTGCATTAAGTTCATTTATATTGTTTCATTTTTAAATAATTCTTTTTAGTAAGTTTTTCCATAGACGGTTTCTTGGTTAAATTTTCATCTTTAAAAATTTAAAGAAATGTTCGTATTTCTTTTACAATATCCGAAAAAGTACTGATTGGTCATATGTCTGAACCATCGTTGCTGTTTAGCAATAAGTAATTATAGTATCTTTTATTGAAGTCAAAATACCACTTTGTGTACATTATTTTACCATTTGTCAAAATAGTTTGCATACTGCGATGCTTAGCTCCTGTGAGAAGCTTCTAATTTATTTAAACCCGTTATTTAAACATAAAAAGACAAATGTTTTCACCTTCTAAAGAACGGTGGAAAATATTCCTTATGGCATGTATGTGCCTTTTTGAAAATGAACTTTTAAGTTCGAAAATCATATCTTATTTGAAATTATAATTATCTTGCTTATCAGATACTAAAAGATATCTCTGTTTCATTCACATACCATTACTATGGATTAAAATATGTAAGTGCATTCAAAGCTTCCACTCACAGATTTACTTTTTTATCTTTTCCCATCTTCTTACATTACTTACAAAGTTAAGTGATATAAAAAATAGCATAGTAGATAAAGATTTTCCACATATAACCCATATCAAGCTTATCAATATGTATTCATGTATTCTCTAATCTATATCTAAAATAATGGTGGACTAACAATTTAATAATGATATGCTCGGTATGTAATTATAACAGAAAGCATGGTTTTGGTCGATAATGTCCGATACACGCGTCTTAGTTTCACTTCA